>NC_081192.1:5637500-5932500 GCF_902713425.1 Acipenser ruthenus | reverse complement strand
GGTCAAATGTTACTGCTTTTATATCTTTTAAAATATATTTTCAAAAATTGTTCTTCCAACTAAACAGTCTAATCCGCTTAAGCATATTACCTATTTTTCATGAATATTTCTACACAAGTATATACTGAAGCGTGTTGGTGATCTGTAATCCCAATTATTACAGTATTTATTGTTTCTTTGAGGCAGGGCTCTAGAAAACACATTCTGCCTTAGGAGCCAATGGCTTCTAGGCCAAAAAATAATTGGGTCGCCAAATCCAATTGTTTAGTGTCACTTTAGGAGCAAGTTGGTTGCTATCAAATTCAAATGCTTAAAATACAGCAACCTTATAAGACACTAAAGTGATAGTAAAACTGTCTGTTCTTAAAATGGTCAGTTTGAGAAACAAACACAGTTTTATCAGCAGCTGAACTTGTTTTTGTACAAGTTGCAGTCTGAAGCCCTGTGAAGCGTCACTCAATTCAGGCCAACAATTATTTTACTTGAATAAGAAAAAACACAGAACCATCAGTTTATAACTTTATATGAATGTACAGTAAATGGTCAACAACGAGCAGTGATGCATTCACAAAATACCTTTTTACTTTAATCATATCAATCTATTAATGAAGAATTGGTTTCCTTTATTGCAGCCATCTCAGTGCAGGAATGTATTGAAATCTTTCACATTCCTGACACTGGGCTCATTTACAAGGCATGTGCTGTACAGTATAACAGGAATATGCACTTACAATATTAAACTTAAACAGGGTGCATTTAATGATACAGCACTGGTAACCGGGGTTTCGCTGTCGCTCGTCACTCTCGTAATTTGCTAATGTTTTTTGAAAGTGACGACAAAAAAAAATGTGGAATCGTCACTAGTGACTGTCGTTTCTGTTTGTACTATAAAAAAAAAATCCCTTTTGTTAGTCACACACAACGTCTCGTTCTTTAAAAGAAGGGATCGCTAAACCATAGAGTCACTGCTGCTGATCAGATCAGCGCCTCGGCCTCATCGATTCATTGACTCGGCAACGTTCTTATCCCGTGGTAGATGATGTAAATGCAGTCAGCCATTCAGCGCCTCAGTTTCATGTTGCGCGGCAGTTACCATGGTAACCCAGACCGCTTTGAGGCTGTACTCTGTGCTGCTGTAGTTTTCAGCCTCGCATTACTCTTTGCAACCAGACAGCTTCTGCCGCTGCGCTTTCACGATTACAGAGAGTTCTGCTCAAACCTTTGCATCCGCAGTGTTAGCGCCATTGCGCCAATGTCCCGCTGAAATTCTCTTGACGCGCTCGAGTGTCCCCCTTCCCTGACCAGACACAATCAATACCAATACGCAGTAAATGAATGATTGTTGTATTACCATGACATGTCTGACGACAGGCTAATCTTTACTTGTTTCTTTACACTTGCGTTTTCATAATTAAAAACTCCTGTGCTTTTATTCTCCAGTCCAGTAGAATACGCTCACACCCGCCCTGGTTACACAGGCAGTTTCACAGTAAAGCATGGACAACAACAACAACAACAACAACAACAACATCAGGCTTGCTAACAACATGGCCCGGCGCAAATATAACCTCGTATCCATTACACCCGACCATTACTTCTGGAAGAATAAGTAATAAGCTTCGGCAGTGACTGTTGAAATAAAGGTTATTATAGTTGTGCTTAAAAATACTGTCTGTCTGCAGAAGATTTGTGAAACGAAAACGCATCATTACCTAAAAAAAAAAAAAAAAAAAGGAAAAAGTAGCCAAGGGTAACGTTATAAAATATGTGAAATGTGTCTTTTCTATGACCAAAAATGCTAAAATTCAGGGCCAAAATTATTCCGTATGTGTTAAGCACCAACTGTCTCTTGACCATTTCGCCAGTAGGCTTATAACGAACATGATAAAATTGTATATATACAGTGTATGTGGTTTTATACGGCACTGTATATATGCCTACAATACATCTTGCATTGAGAAAACACCACTGGAATCGGAATAAAGGAAATTCTTATGTAATACAGTTCACGTGCAGCATGGTTTTGGTAAGTATCATTATCTAAACTATATAATTATGTGCAGTATTAAAATAAGTTAAAAGTTAACCTGAAGCAGATATACTCGTTTATCATATCAACAACACCAACGTGTAAAAATAAAGCAACAATTGTTTTGAAAACTGTCCAAAATATTTACTTGGTGGCTAAGAATGAAAAATGTCAAGATAAAAATGTCATTTTTTTTATATGGAAATTGTCAAAATAAAAGGGGAAGCTGGAAGAATTTACCAGTCAGGACAACGGCATTTAAATACTACTACTATTAAACTGTATCTGTTGGTAACGTGGTTTCTTCTAGCAGTTTTCAAACTGGGGTACACGTACCCCTGGGGGTACTCTAGAAAAATTCTGAAATGGCAGACAACGCATTTTATTTAGTACCACTTGCCAATCTATTGCAAACGTGTCACGTAATCAGCGTTTAAATCGCTAACACCAGACTGACGCGCTGTGACAGCGTTCAGTGCACACATGGCTAATTTACATATTAAATATGTACATTTTAAATAAGCCCTGTTGTTTAAATGTAATATAAAAACAGTTGGGCGGTTACTGCAGTTTGTCTGGGATACAAAAAAAGACATTTTAAACTAAGCCTAAACTTTAACTCATTTTATTTCCTGGGTGCGTTCATGCCTGCAAATCGATATTTTATTCTTTTCAATGACCCGATTAAAGTTTATTGTAACTTAAGTACTACATTTCAAAATACAGAATGTATGGCCAATCAGAAACCAAAGTATTGTCATGCGGTCTAGTTTGACAAGCCGTTACGTCTGGTGTGAGAGTAGTTTTTAGCTTTCAATCCAGTGAAAAAATGTGGATTGTTTGCTCAATACTAGTACATTACTAGCAAATGGCGATCAAGGCGAAATACCATCAAAGATTAAAAACACCAAAAATGTCTTGCGACTGAAGCTCTCTCCAATTTCCCTGCCATTATCAGTGATTTGTGTGGTAACAAGCAGGGACATCTATGACACTGATACTAGGTAAGCGTTTTATTGTTTTTTAATTAGCATCAGTACTGTACGTTTTAGTCACCAATAATTAAAAAATACCAGTAATATGTTTTCGTATTGAGGCCAGCTGTAGAGATGTGTAGATAGTGAACTTTGCCCTCTTTTCTATAACTTTATCATCAATATAAATACATGATTGCGGTACACTTGTGCGCACGAATTAAAAAACAAAATTGTTAGCCAATACTGTAAAATGTCGCAGAAGAAAATCCACTCGTTTTTTCAGCGTGGCCACAGCAGAGTGAAACAGAACAACAAGTTGTAGAAAATGAAGACTTGGATTCGGAACACCAGAAAAAAAGAACAAACAAAGCTCACACGTGTCAGATAGCAAAAAAGAAAACAAGCAGCAAAGTTTCAGCCTTATTTTTCCATGGGTTGTATATAAATATTCTAACACTGTTTTTTTTCTTCTTTTTATTGTAAAAAGACATACATGGTATAAGTAATTCATAATGCATTCTGTGTCTGTATGTAGCTTTTCAGGGCAAATAAATCTGGTTCTTGAATTTTAATGTTCTAAAACTTTACAGCTGTACATTACCAATTTATTTAAACTGTAGAGCATTATTAAAACTGTTTAAATTAAATAATTGTTTTGGTCAATACAGTGATTTAAGGTATAAAATAAAAACAGGATTCATAACACCCTTGAAGACTTGAGCTGTGTGCCAGTAGTGACTACTGAATATCTGGAGTGACTAATGTTTTTAGAAAGGATTAGTCACTAGTGACTACAAAAATCTAGAACCCAGGGGAAACCCTGACTGGTAATGGTTTTGAATTTTGGAAGTTAACACACTTAAGCAGGATATACACTTAAAACTACATACTTAAGTGGGGTAGACATATATATATATATATAATGTGTGTGTGTATATATATATATATATATATATATATATATATATATATATATATATATATATATATACACACACACACACACACACACACACACACACACACTATATATATATATATATATATATATATATATATACACACACACACACACATTATATATATATATATATATATATATATATATATATAATTATATATATATAATTATATATATATATATATATATATATATATATATATATATATATATATATATATATATATATAATTATACACACATACCAATTTTTTAAACTATTAAAACATTCTGTTAAGTTAGTTTTGATTCATTGTGGTGGTGTGTAGAAATACAGCTTTGAAACATTTCCGAGTAATACAGTGACAAACCTAGAAAGTCTCCCAACTATTTAATCAGCTTGATAAACCGGCCCATAAACCTTAATAATGAGAACAGCTTTTCTTTTCTTTACTTGAACAAACCAGTGAACATAAATCTCCGTCTCTGAACACAAAAACATGTAAAATCAACCTAAATACCACCCAGCAGCAATTTCTGACCAGACAGACAAACCAGTGCCTCCATTTCACCATATTCTCTAAAGCTTCTGCTAAAGAATGCCCTTGGCAAGTTTCATCACAATTTGATTTGTACGGACAGTTTCCTGCAATACATCCATCACCATGGACATGCATCCTCAAAGGGAGTTAAATTAAACTCGTTTGACATCTTTGCATTAGGGCTGGGTATCGGCAGTGTCTTCATGATATGATATGTAGCGTGACTTCTACAACATGAGCAGAGTCCAAACTGGATTTTAAACAGTCCGGATCAGGTTGAATACTGCCATCGCCCTGATGAGATTATCATTATTACTAACCCGCCTCCACTCAGCTGCCAGCGGACTTGACAAAAACACCCTGAACAACAGTCAATGTTAGGTGAGGCTGCTAGAGTACAAGATAATAAATAATAACAAGAATATTCTCTAATTATCAGTGAAGACACAAATTAATGCATGCTCATGTTTGTTAGCAGACAATTTTATATAAATAAATAAAATCTAGATAATTGTATTGTGTAAAAAAAAAAATCATGGTTCACCTTGTGAGTCGATGAATCAGCACACCCCTACTTTGCAGCAGGAATAATATTATACTGAAATTAGTGCTGGGACGAACACAGGATTTTCACGTTTGGATAGTCGCTCAATTTAAATATTTGTTTGGATAGTCTTTTCAAAAAGTAATAAAAGCCATTATATTGTTCAGAATGCAGCAGAGACAGCATAGCAGCAGGGGCAGAGGGGCATGGCCCGTGTGTGTGCCTGTGTTTTACAGCAAGATGTTACAGTAACACGTCAAAGTAAAAAAATCACAGGAGTAAATACATTGTGTAGGCCTTAATTTACCCCAGTGAATTAACTACAAAATGGATGTCAAACAGTTCAAGTTAAACATGGTTTTGTTTCTTCTCGAAATAAATAGTACATAAAGTTGACAACGCATTTCAGGTCACGTTTACGCAGAATTCTGCGTTACATACGCAGGACATTAATAAAACACAAAACAATAACAGCAGTGTGTTTCTAAAACAGATGTAAAAGACAACAAATCCCCATTTCATCCCTATCCAATAATTGTTTATATTACGAAGTAGTTGTATGCAATGCAACGTGTAAAAATGGTTCTACTGCTCCCTGCATCCTCTCTGGTATTGGAGCATCTTACCTGCCGACACTCAGCCAAGAATTTGGACTCTCTCAAAAATCATGGTTTTAAGACCTTGGATGAGGCCTGCAGGGTTTTTATTGAGAACTATTCTGACACAATTTCAATGGAAGCTCCTGAGAATTATTCAGACTTTGATTTGGAAAGAGCACAAGTCATTTTTTGACTTTGGTGCAAAAAGGAACATTTAAAAGAACTTTTAAAACAGCAAGGTATTTGTCATTTGTAGTAAATACAAACAACATCTTAATTTTTATCCCAATACAAGTCAAAAAATAGACTTTCGACTTTGGATTTTTGTCCCAACACTAACTAAAATGCACTACACTTTAGTATAGACATTTAAAACAATGAATAAATAATGTTCATATTTGACTAATGCCAATTTAATGTACTAAAAAAAAGGGGTATTTTGGGGTATTACACCTAAAAACCATCAGTTTATCTATTTTATGTTTGTCTAATTCAAAAAGAACAGCAAATTACATTTGTAATTTACAGACATAAGTTTTACCCAAGTCTTCCTGTTAAGCGCTCCCCCAGTGTAGCATGATGCATGACACTGTACAGGGCAAGATGCACAAAGAAACATGTCAACTGTTCTTACTTTGAGAACTTACTTTAAAAAAATAAATCTGTGTAAACCTCATCTTTAAATAGCTGTTGCGATGTACCTTTGTAAAATCATGCAGAACCGTTTTTGGTGCTCAATACTAGTGAGCATATAAGTGGAGGCATCACATCAAGGTCCTAGCAATAAAATAATAAAAGCTATTTTCCATTATTTATGAATAAAATGTGTAATGAAGTTATTACATGGGACAGGAGTAGGTTAAGGGGCATTTTATTTCTACTTTTTAGACAAAGCTGTACTAAACAAAAGCGCCACAGATCTATCTGGTGACATTTCCCCCTATTTTCTGTACAGAAACCAATTTTAACAGAACCTTGAGCAAATGTTTTAACCCAGTTTTAAGGTATAAACATGCATTTGTCCACTACCAAAAAGACCATTACATTTTACTATCCCTTAATTACAGACAGTATATTTCAATTACCTGAACATATTGGTTTCCTGGGCTCATAACAGGAGAAGGCTGCATAACATTTTCCATAATTTGGCTGCAACACACACAATACACCTGTTGCGAAGGAGCCGTCATCCATTGTGTAGGTCCAATATGACTCTGAATAGAACCTACCCAACAAAAACAATACATTTTATTGACAACTTGTTGTGGGGTACAACTACAGCTACAGTGACTGTATGCAGAAACTTACATAGACTTCGTTCTTTCATTATTGCTGGTCCAAGTTTCAACTTTCTGCCTTTAAAACTGACCTGTTGCTAAGAAAAAAAATTGAATTTATAAACTCAGAAAAGAGAACACTTGGTTTCATATTTGACAAACATGTATTCTATCACCCTCTCAGACTCCCATAAGAGATGGGAGTACTGGTTTCAAATTTCAGAACTAGTCAGTTCTGACAGATCAAGCTCTACACTGCTACTTCACTCTTTTGGCTAGTTTAAAAGACTCTGATTAGCACTCACCTTGTACTCAATGTTAATTTAGGTAAGGTTTTCCAAGATTAGAGCTATTCAGGGTCTGTGCCAGGAATGTTTAAACGTACTGAAATCTACAATACTTACTTCAACAATGGTTTGAATATCCACATCCTCTTCAAATGAGACAAACCCGTACCTAAGGGTACAAGATATTTATTTCCGTTAAGTTGTGCGTGAGCCAATGCTGACCGATTTGGGAACGCAAAGACTCTGGCTTCTGTAACCAGACAAGAAGTCTTTTCCACAAAATATTGCTTTGAAGTAAATATTAGTGCAGTGTGATATGAAGCTAGAAACAGAAATGCAACAGAATATGCCATAAACTTGTATACCAATGATATGTGCTGCAATCAGATGATCACCACAGTGAACACCAAGGCATCAGACAACGAGCTTTATTAAATGTCACTGTTAACCTAAGCATGGTGTTGATCTGGATATTAATACCACAATGTATTTCCTCAGTGGAAAGCTTAATCATGTTGCCAAACATGTACTCAAAACCCCCTAGGGGTGTCAGGTTAACCCAAAAACTGAAATCGATAATTGAACCCACAATATCAAATCGATCGATAAAAAAAAATCGATATTTAGAGTTATTTTTGTTTTACCTACAATACAAAATAAGACACCTCTATATTATACTCTTACAGTGTTTTAGTATCTCGCAACCCTCTGTTTAGAAAAACATCTAATGGCAACACCGGATTACGGTCAAATGTCAAACTAAAAAAAAAAAAAGCGTTATAAAAGTGTGTATATATGATTACCCAGGTACACAAAATATAAACTTTCAAATGAAAAAAATATATAAGTTAATGTACAGTCAGTTACTTACTGTGTGTTGTCCTTAAGAAATATCCAACTAGATCACAGAATTGTAACAGTCCAAAAAGAAACAAAAACTATGTATATCCAATCTGTCCATTCAAACGTGTGTATTTTAAATGTTGTTTGCAAGGAACACAAGCCTGTCGACTTGCTCTGGATCCAGGGCTGCTCGCTTTTTATTTACAATGTTTCCTGCTGTCGAAAAGACACGTTCAGAGCGCACAGATGTGCCTGGCACACACAGGTATTTTTTGGCCAGTTGAGCAAGGTGTGGATATTTCAGGCCTGATTTTTTCCACCATTCCAGTGGATTGCTATCTGCTGAGAGTGGTGTCTCCTTGACATAGCACGCTATCTCCTGCATCAGTTGTATTTCGCAATTCTTTGTTTCTTCTTGCCCACAGGTGTATGTGTCCCCAAACAGGTCACCCATTGCAGACAGCGCAGTTTTTCTGCTAGCGTCTTTATTTTCAGAACTGCCATGTTCATTTACCAAATCAGTTTCATTTACAAAACTCTGTATCACTTCTGTTTGAATTTCTTCCTGTACCTGACGCTTTTCTTGTTCAGATAAATGTATCAATCGGTGAAAGCGTGGGTCAAAGAATGACGTTTTGTTCAAAAGCATGAATGTTGATTGTCGTTCTTCTTGGTCGTACCTCAAACTCAGATCACTGTAGATTTTGTTTTTCATCTCCTTTATTACAGGAATTTCAGATGCTGCAATCAATTTAACTTGATTGATCAGGATATGCTGAAGAGGTAAAACAGCTGAAGCTGTGGGGTATTTGTCTGTTGATAATGCAGCGGTTGCCGTTTTGAATGGTTTCAGAGTTTCACGGATATTTTCAACAACCATCCATTCGTTAGTTGTTAACTCCAGATGCGAGAGCTTTTTTTCAAAGATTACAGCGGCCACTGCAGCCTGTTGTTCTGATGCTCGGCAAATCATGTCGTAGGTGCTGTTCCAGCGTGTAACACAGTCATTGATTAAATTGTCATTTTTTAATCCGAGCAACTTTTGCTTATCCTCCAGAAGACATTTGTCAGTTGGTGACCTATTGAAATGTGCAGCCGAACTTTTAAGTCGGGTAAGTGTTCTTTCGATCGGTCCAGTATTCAGTCCCTTCCGTACAGCAAGGTTAATTGTGTGAGCCACACACGGGATGTTGATCAAATTGAGATATCTTTCTACTGCGTTGACGTAGTTCAGTGCATTATCAGTAGTGACAGCAATTACTGACTCGCGTATATTAAAATCATCCAGAATTTCTAAAATACACTCTGCAACATTTTCTGCTGTGTGACTTCCTCGAAGCTCTTTGGTTTGCAGAACAAAATCTTGCAGTTCCCAAGAATCAGTAATGCAATGCGCTGTTACGGTAACATAAGCATCGGTGGCTAAGGAGGTCCAACCATCTGTAGTTAAAGCAATGTCCTTACAATCATGCAGTATTTGTTTTACATTTGCACGAGTGGTATCATACAGTTTAAGTATGTTCTTTGAAATTGTTGTGCGACTCGGAATTTTGTATCGCGACTCCATTTCACTGCAAAATTCCCTGAAACCATCACCCTCGACAATGCTGATGGGTCTCATATCTTTGCAGATGAATTTTACAAGAGATTTTGTAATTGCTTCACTTCGTTGACCGGGTAATGCAGCAGCAGAAGTTTGTTGAAAAAACGCTGTCATTCGTGGCTGTTTAGGACATGAAGGCACAGCCGTTTCTGATCCCTCCTCCTTACCGTGTATTTCGCTGCACTCAAGTGGGTGGTGTTTTTCCAAATGGCTTCTCATGTTCGTTGTATTTGAATTATAGGGGAGTTCGCGTTTGCATAATTTACATACATTTTTTTTATTTTCAATCTGTCCTCCAATCGTCCAAAATCCGAAATGATGCCAGTGTTTGCTTTTCATACTGGGTGGTGTAACAATTGTGCGCTCAGGAGCACTTCTACCCGCCGTGTTATCACTTTTGTCAGACATCTTTCATTTATGTAAACGAACCGGAAGAGAATTAATCAGTTTCGCGCTGCACTTGAGGAGATACATTTGAACCTTAGTGCCGGGTATTTGTGTCGGTATTTCAAGTAGACATAATGGTGGCGTCCTGTAATTTAAATGCCAATATAGGAAGTTTGGTGCAACATTTAGTTGATAAATTCCAGAAATTTAATAAACTTTGCCATTATCGATCATCCAGTTTTATTATCGATGATCGTAATAAGGAGGAAAATCGATAAAAATATCGATTTTCGATTTTATCGTTGCAGCCCTAAAACCCCCTAACTTATTTCAACAGTTTTTCCATACAGTGCCTATAGAAAGTCCATCCCCCTTGTAATTGCAATCCTAAATTAGCTCAGGTGTAACCAATCGCCTTCAAAATCACACACCAAGTGGCCTCCACCTGTGTTAAATAGTAGTGATTTGCATGACTTCAGGATAAATTCAGCAGTTCCTGTAGGTTCCTCTGCTGAGTAGTGCATTTCAAAGCAAAAACTCAACCATGAGCACCAAAGAGCTTTCAAAAGAACTCCGGGACAAATTTGTTGAAAATAACAGATCAAGGGATGGGTATAAAAAATATATATAATAAATAAAATATATATAATAAATAAATTATTATATATATATATATATATATATATATATATATATATATATATATATATATATATATATATATATATATATATATATATATAATAAATAAATGTATATATATATATATATATATATATATATATATATATATATATATATATAAATATATATATTGCACTTTGTGCAAGTGTACCTAGAAGAATTGATGCTGTTTTGAAGGCAAAGGGTGGTCACACCAAATACTGATTTGATGTAGATTTTTCTTCTGTTCACTCACTTTGCATTTTGTTAATTGATAAACATAAACTACTAACATGTCTATTTTTGAAAGCATTCTTACTTTACAGCATTTTTTCACACCTGCCTAAAACTTTCGCACAGTACTAATTATATATATATATATACATACACACACAGCTCTGGAAAAAATTGAGACCACTGCAAAATTATCAGTTTCTCTGGTTTTACTATTTATAGGTATGTGTTTGGGTAAAATGAACATTTTTGTTTTATTCTATAAACTACTGACAACATTTCTCCCAAATTCCAAATAAAGATATTGTCATTTAGAGCAGTTATTTGCAGAAAATGACAACTGGTCAAAATAACAAAAAAGATGCAGTGTTGTCAGACCTTGAATAATGCAAAGAAAATAAGTTCATATTCATTTTTAAACACAATACTACTTGGCTTGATTCATGCCAAAGCTGCCCGATTCCAGCCTTGCTGAAGCACCCCCAGATCATCACCGATCCTCCACCACATTTCACAGTGGGTGCGAGACACTGTGGCTTGTAGGCCTCTCCAGGTCTCCGTCTAACCATTAGACGACCAGGTGTTAGGCAAAGCTGAAAATTTGACTCATCTGGGGGTGCTTCAGCAAGGCTGGAATCAGGCAGATTTGTCTTTGTGAAGGACGCATGAATCAAGCCAAGTACAAGGTTGTCCTGGAAGAAAACTTGCTTCCTTCTGCTCTGACAATGTTCCCCAACTCTGAGGATTGGTTTTTCCAGCAGGACAATGCTCCATGCCACACAGCCAGGTCAATCAAGGTGTGGATGGAGGACCACCAGATCAAGACCCTGTCATGGCCAGCCCAATCTCCAGAACTGAACCCCATTGAAAACCTCTGGAATGTGATCAAGAGGAAGATGGATGGTCACATGCACTCAAACAAAGCCGAGCTGCTTTAATTTTTGCGCCAGGAGTGGCATAAAGTCATCCAACATCAATGTGAAAGACTGGTGGAGAGCATGCCAAGATGCATGAAAGCTGTGCTTGAAAATCAGGGTTATTCCACCAAATATTGATTTCTGAACTCTTCCTAAGTTAAAACATTAGTATTGTGTTGTTTAAAAATGAATATGAACTTATTTTCTTTGCATTATTCAAGGTCTGACAACACTGCATCTTTTTTGTTATTTTGACCAGTTGTCATTTTCTGCAAATAACTGCTCTAAATGACAATATTTTTATTTGGAATTTGGGAGAAATGTTGTCAGTAGTTTATAGAATAAAACAAAAATGTTCATTTTACCCAAACACATACCTATAAATAGTAAAACCAGAGAAACTGATAATTTTGCAGTGGTCTCAATTTTTTCCAGAGATGGATGGATGGATGGATGGATATATATATATATAAATAATATTATATATATATATATATATATATATATATATATATATATATATATATATATATATATATATATATATATATATATATATATATATATATATAAAAAATCAAAAGGCCTTGAATATCCCTTGGAGCACGGTCAAGACGATTATTAAGAAGTGGAAGGTGTATGGCACCACCAAGACCCTGCCTAGACCAGGCCGTCCCTCCAAACTGGATAACCGAGCAAGGAGGAGACAGATCAGACAGGCTACCAAGAGGTCAATGGCAACTTTGCAAGAGCTACAAGCTTTTAAATCGCCAAGACTGGGCAAAGTGTGCATGTGACAACAATATCCCAAGCACTCCACAAATCTGGCCTGTATGGTAGGGTGGCAAGAAGGAAGCCATTACTCAAGAAAGCCCACCTTGAATCCCGTTTGAAGTATGCAAAAAAAATAGAAAATTTGTGGCATGACTTGAAGATTGCTGTCCATCAACGGTCCCCAAGGAACTTGACAGAACTTGAACAGTTTTTTAAAGAATGGTCAAATATTGCCAAATCTAAGTGTGCAAAGTTGGTAGAGACCAATCCCAACAGACTCACAGCTGTAATTGCTGCCAAAGGTGCTTCCACGAAGTATTAGCTCAGGGGGGTGGAGACTTCTCCAATTAGGATTTCAGTTTTGTATTTAATGTATAATTTCTCAATAAAAACTTTTTCCCCTTAAGTGTGAAGTATAGTGTGTACATAAGTGGAAAAAACCCTCATTTAAATGCATGAAACTGATGCACTGACCTGACGCAACAAAATGTGAAATAAAGTTCAAAAGGGGGTGTAGACTTTCTATAGGCACTGTATGTGTCTTTAGGTCATTAAGTTTATTTTCCTGAAATGTAATGCTGGTAAATCTATTGCTGGTAGCTCTGGCCCGGTTGCAGCCTGACTGACCCTGCTGCTATGGATCTGGCTCTGGTTGGGAATCCACTTGCTGCAAAAATGTCTCTAGTTTGCCATTTTTTAATGGCTTTTCCCTCATACTTTTGATTGTCAAGACACAATTCTCAACTGCAGCTACAACTTGGGTAAAAATTACTTATTTTGGCGTGTAAGGCTAAGCTTTGACACCTCTGAGAAGAGATCATGTAAAAAATGACAAAACCCTACAAAAGCAAGATACTCCATTTGCTGTACAACATGCTTTGCTCTCCTTGAATGTCTGTTTGTGGAAGTGGAAGCAAGGTGATCCATGTGGCGATGCACAGCAGTATATTGTGCTTAGTTTTGGTTCTACGTCACAATTGAGTTTTCCCCCCCCGACTGGGTGTCACACACTGCTAAGACTGAATTACTGACCACAACTAGATACTGGTGATTACTATATATGCAAATTTAATTAATACTGCCCTGTACACATTTTTGTATTAACTTAGCCCAACATAACAACCTTCACATTATGCATGGCATGGTATGCTGATTAGACGGTGGAGACAGCGCCGCGAGGCAGCCAAAAGAAGCGCTTGGCCTATTCATTTAGCTATTGACCATTAGCCTGTGGTAAATAAAATCCAACCTGTTGATTTTTATTTGACTTTGGCGTTTTTTTCTCAGCGTGTGGCTCTAGGGGCTTGTGATTTGTGACCTGTGACCTATTGGAGATCGACGTACCGGTTACTTCTGTTTTAGCGCAGTAAGAAAATAGGCTGCCAGTAGATTGATAACATAAATTGATCATTTACCTTTGATTAGTAACCGCCTAAAAAAAAAAGAAAAACACTATTCAAAATGTACAGATCTGGTATTTTTGAATTTGGGACACTCAGAGCAATTCAAGACTAATGTATTTTTACCTGTGGAACTAAAGCTGTTAACATTCCGCCATCTTGTAATGACAAGTTACATTACAAGCTACGTCACTTAAACCTGCTTCACCATTGGTTGACACCCTTATGACTAATCAGTCTCAGTCAGTCTTGGTCGGCAACCGCCACACACAGACAGACTGATCACATCTGAACGAAACTGCGTCTGAAAAAAGATTCAACATGTTCAATCTTCAAATCTGAAGACATCCCGACTGAAATTGAAATTTGAATTAAAATGACATTACAGTACAGCATCTTACTGTCAGGACTACCACTGCATTTAAGCACCTGTGGCGTTCTTATTTTCTGTTGCGATGCAAGTCTCAGTTTTTCATTAAAACGGAGATGCAAAGCGCCACAATCCCACTCCCTCTACATGCATATCACACAATACCACTGCTATACTCGGTATGTATTCAATGAATGTGTAGTCACTTTATTGAAACAAATATTCAGTAACAGAGAACACAAAAAACATACCTGCCCAATGCAGTGGCACAGTCACTGTTTGATTACAAACAATGCAGTGTTTCCTGCATCACTGCACTATCCACACTGCGTACATGCCTAATCACGCGAGATGTGATAAAATTCAAATTAAAAAACAGCTTTATTGGCTGTACACGTCACTGCACTTGATCAAGTACCGTATTACATGTAGTCAGTTTGCCCCGAAATTATTCTCGTAAGAAGATTGCTTGATTCTTACAAGCAGATTATTTTATATTGGTTAGTGTAGGAACGATTTTGTCCAAGTGGTTTTGATCACTGTATGCGGTTGATTCTTCTATCATTGTTTCTTAAACAGAGTGCACTGTATTTACATTTTTGAGTACTCTTAATAAAATTAGTGCTCAAGTATTTATAATTATTTAGGAGTACTCAAGCCTGGACCTCTGCACAATGAAAGTAAGGGCAGCAGTGTGGAGTAGTGGTTAGGGCTCTGGACTCTTGACCGAAGGGTTGTGGGTTCAATCCCCAGTGGGGGACACTGCTGTTGTACCCTTGAGCAAGGTACTTTACCTAGATTGCTCCAGTAAAAACCTAACTGTATAAATGGGTAATTGTATGTAAAAATAATGTGATATCTGTATAATGTGAAATAATGTATAATGTGATATCTTGTAACAATTGTAAGTCGCCCTGGATAAGGGCGTCTGCTAAGAAATAAATAATAATAATAATAATAATAATAATAATAATAATAATAATAATAATAGCACAAGTTTTAAATTAATGGCCCCTGCAATGGGTGCCATCCAGGCCTACATACATAATTGAGCCTGTTTAAAACAAATTATATTTTAAAATGATCTGCCACTCCATAGTATTCAAAGAAACAAGCATCCTACCTTGGCTTGATACTCACCCTTTGCATATACCTCCTCTGTAAGTGATTATTTTAACTTCCTTCACTGCCCCATATCTTGCAAAGAAATCACCGATTTCACTTTCATCCACCTAAAAAAATGCATTAGGCCATCATAATCAATACATAATAAATGTAAAAATATACCCAGTAATTTTTTTTTTTTTTTTTGCATACCTTCATATCAATTCCACCAACAAAAATTGTATTCGGTGTGACTTTTCCTTCTGGCAAAATGTATCCATTTGCCATTTTTGTTGATGGTGAAATTTGAGGTCCTTTCTCCTCAACATTACGACGCTGTGATTCTTTGACAGACTGTAAAAAGGAGAAAAAAAAATTGCAAAATAAAAGTAAACTGCAAAATTAACCTAATTTTTACATTGTGTTACCTTTATGCCTAATAAATAAAATGCCTATTTCAATGACCTGCTTCTTCCCAGTAGCTATTTTGTTTTATTAATATTTGTGATATTCAGTATTCCCAAAGTTAACCAAATGTTACATAATTAAAAGATTGATTGTGTCTTATTAAAAAATATTTATAATTCAACTATTATGAGTAGGGCTTCTGATTTTCGGTTTTAACCGATAAACCCCCCCAAAACAATTAAAATCGGTGCATAGCCAATAATCGTTGATTTGACCCTTTTCCCCGTAAAAAATAAATAAATAATAAATTAGTAACCTACACAAAATAAATAAACTTCCAATAAAAATGTCCCTCCTTCCTGACTTGTATCTTGCATTGATTCCTCCTGAATACTTTGAACCCACCCCAACTACTGAGTGACAACACATTCCTACATATCTATTGGAGGATTGCAACTAAGTGGAGGGTTGTTCTTACTCGTGAGATTTAAAACTATATTACAGTTCGATAACAGTATTTACACGCTTGTGGAATTTAAAACAGAGTTGCAAATTGTGGAGAAATGTAAAATGCTTAAATACACAGAAAACCCAGAAGAATATGCCCGTGACCATATGAATTTCGTTGGGGAAGACAGCAAATGAATAAACAGGTAATAAAATCGGGAATAAACAAAAAAACATTTAACTTTAACTGCTATTTGGCATAGTTTGTTTTGTAGTTAATTCAATGGGGTAAAGCAAGTCCAACACACCTTATTCTTTACTCCTGGTATACCTTTCTATTTTAACGTGTTACATATTGTAAGGTCTTGCTGTAAAATAAAGGCAAGCACACAGGCCACAGACATGGCTATTACTTTTTGAAAAACGAACGAATATTTAAATTGACCGAATATCCAAACATTAAAATCCCATGTTCGTCCCAGCATGAAATATATAGGGGCAACTAGTTTTTATGTCAAACTTTGCCCATTGGACAATTATTTTTTTTTGAGTGTTTGTTATGTTGCTATATTTCTAGAGAGCCACACAAGTTTCTGAAAACTGAATTGCAGAACTGTAGTACCTACACACAAACATTTTAAAAAATGTTTACGTCCCACCCCTATCGCTCTCTGAATGGCTAGCTGCGTTACAAAGAAACCCAGAAATGGCTGTCAAGAGAGCCTCTGGCAAGGCAATCTTTTAAACTTAAGGTATTATTTACGCTTTTTGTAAACTAGCAAATAAGTGATACTGCATTCTTAATACATGAACCTGACATTTCAATGCAGCAATCTAGTAAACTTACAAAAGTATTAGCGGATTAGAGAAAATAGTGTTATGTAATTAAAAAAAATTAAGGAGATCCCGAGTGGCGCATCCAGTAAAGGCGCTCCGCGTGGAGTGCAGGATATGCACTATAGTCTGGACGTCGCGAGTTCGAGTCCAGGCTATTCCTTTGCCAACCGAGGACGGGAGCTTCCAGGGGGCGGCGCTCAATTGGCCTAGCGCCGCCCGGGGGGAGGGTTAGGTCGGCCAGTGTCCTCGGCTCACCGCGCACCAGCGACCCCAGTAGTCTGGCCAGGCGCCTGCGGGCTTGCCTGTAAGCTGCGCTGTCCTCCGACGTTGCAGCTCTTGGGTGGCTGCATGGTGAGTCCGCAGTGTGAAAAAAAAGTGGTCGGCTGACGTCACACGTTTCGGAGGACAGCGTGTGTTCGTCTTCGTCCTCCCTTGTTGGGGACTCCATACTGAGAAACACAGCAAGTTTAGTTCACAGTTTGGACCCCCTTACTACAACAGTGTGCTGCCTTCCAGGAGCCTCAGTCAAGCACATCACTGAGAATGTGGACAGGCTCCTAGAACGAACAGGAGACGACCCGGTAGTAGTCGTCCACATCGGTACACACAACATTGGAAGAGACAGGCCAAGATCCCTGCAAAACAAATTCAGAGAGCTAGGAAGGAAATTAAAAGACAAGACCAAAACTCTGGTATTTTCTGGGATACTGTCGGCACCTTGCAAAGGACCATATGGACAGCTGGAAATACAAAATCAAAATGCATGGCTGAAATCGTGGTGCACACAGGAAGGCTTCACCTTTCTTGAACATTGGAGCACATTCTACAACAAGGACTATCTATACAGGGGGGACGGACTGCACTTAAACAGAAAGGGAACCAATCTACTCGGAGAAAAGGATCCTTGAGGAGGTCCAGAAGCATTTAAACTAGAAAGGAAGGGGGGAGAAAACAAAAAAACAGAAGGGAGACCACATCAAAACAAGGGCACCAACTCAGGTAAGACAACTATTAAATGTATTTATCATAATGCTAGAAGTCTCAGAAACAAAATGTTAGAACTTGAAGCTACTGCACTAACAAGTAACTACGATGTGATAGGTGTTACAGAAACTTGGTTGTCAGAGTGATGGAGACGAATATAATATTAGTGGGTACAGACTATATAGTAAAGACAGGCGCGACAGAAGAGGCGGAGGGGTAGCGCTATACATAAGAAATAGTCTTGAAGCCCAGGTGTTAAATCAGGACAAAGAAAACAATGCAGAATCAATATGGGTCAGAATAATGGACACAAATTCAAAGGGCATAATAATAGGAGCATACTACAGACCGCCAAATTCAGACGCTGAGCAAAATAATCTGTTATATAAATGACATTCGAAATGCATGTAGAAAAGGAGAAAACCCGATGGGGGGCACGACGGATGAAATTGAAATGGTGGAAATGGTGGACAAATGACTGCTTCCTAACGCAATTTGTCAAGGCACCGACTAGAGGCCTTGATTTAGTCTGTTCAAATAATGAAGACAGAATAACTAAAACAGAGGTCAGAGAGCCATTGGCAAACTCAGACCACAATATGGTCTCATTTGAAATATTTTTTAAAACCCCAAAAAGTAATGACTAAAGCTAAGGTTTACAATTTTAGAAAAGCAAACTATGAAGGTATGAAACAGAGTCTAACAGAAGTAGATTGGAGTAAAATAGAGAAAACATCCACAGAAAAAGGATGGCTGTTTTTAAAAAATGTAGTACTAGAGGTGCAAAACAATTACATCCCAAAAGCAGACAAATCTAAATCTAAAACAAAATGGCCAAAATGGTTTAATAGATCAATTAAAAAAAGTATTCAGCGAAAAAAGGCACTTTACAGAGCGTTTAAAAGGGACCAAAAACAAAGTACACAGAAAGAGTACTTGGAACTGCAAACACAAGTCAAAAAGGAAGTTAGAAAGGCCAAGAGAGAGATAGAAATCAATATTGCTAAGGGGGCTAAAACCAATTCCAAAATATTTTTCCAATATTATAACAGCAAGAGAACATTCAAAGAGGAGGTTAAATGTCTAAGAGACACAAATGGCAAAATCATAGATGAAGAAAAAAAAATAGCAAATATATTAAATGATTACTTTTCACAGGTTTTTACAAAGGAGGACACGGACAACATGCCCCACATGTCGACCTGTTCCTATCCAATTTTAAATAACTTTAGCGTAACAGAGGCAGAAGTGTTAAAAGGGACTAGGAGCTCTTAAAATAAACAAATCCCCTGGGCCAGATGAGATCCTCCCAATAGTACTCAAAGAAATGAAAGAAGTTATTTACAAACCGCTAACCAAGTTCATGCAACAGTCTCTTGACACAGGGGTTGTACCGACAGACTGGAGAATTGCAAACGTAATACCGATCCACAAAAAGGGAGAAAAAACCGAACCAGGTAACTACAGACCAATAAGCCTGACTTTCTTATAGTTTCCACAAGTTTACAAGATCCAAAATGGAAAATTACCTATATGGTAACAATATCCTGGGAGACAGTCAGCATGGTTTTAGGAAAGGGAGATTGTGTCTAACTAACCTACTTGACTTTTTTGAGGATGCAACATTGAAAATGGATAACTGCAAAGCATACATCATGGTTTATTTAGATTTCCAGAAAGCTTTTGACAAAGTCCCGCATAAAAGATTAATTCTCAAACTGAACGCAGTAGGGATTCAAGGAAATGCATGCACATGGATTAGGGAGTGGTTAACAGGTAGAAAACAGAAAGTACTGATTAGAGGAGAAACCTCAAAATGGAGTGAGGTAACCAGTGGTGTACCACAGAGATCAGTATTAGGTCCTCTGCTATTCCTAATCTACATTAATGATTTAGATTCTGGTATAGTAAGCAAACTCGTTAAATTTGCAGACGACACAAAAATAGGAGGAGTGGCAAACACTGTTGCAGCAGCAAAGGTCATTCAAAATGATCTAGACAGCATTCAGAATTTGGCAGACACATGGCAAATGACATTTAATAGAGAAAAGTGTAAAGTATTGCATGCAGGCAATAAAAATGTGCATTATAAAAATCATATGGGAGATACTGAAATTGAAGGAGGGAACTATGAAAAAGACCTAGGAGTTTATGTTGACTCAGAAATGTCTTCATCTAGACAATGTGGGGAAGCTATAAAAAAGGCCAACAAGATGCTCGGATATATTGTGAGAAGTGTTGAATTTAAATCAAGGGAAGTAATGTTAAAACTCTACAATGCATTAGTAAGACCTCACCTAGAATATTGTGTTCAGTTCTGGTCACCTTGTTACAAAAAGGATATTGCTGCTCTAGAAAGAGTGCAAAGAAGAGCAACCAGAATTATCCCGGGTTTAAAAGGCATGTCGTATGCAGACAGGCTAAAAGAATTGAATCTATTCAGTCTTGAACAAAGAAGACTACGCGGCGATCTGATTCAAACATTCAAAATCCTAAAAGGTATAGACAATGTCTAGCCAGGGGACTTCTTTGACCTGAAAAAAGAAACAAGGACCAGGGGTCACAAATGGAGATTAGATAAAGGGGCATTCAGAACAGAAAATAGGAGGCACTTTTTTTTTTTACACGGAGAATTGTGAGGGTCTGGAACCAACTCCCCAGTAATGTTGTTGAAGCTTACACCCTGGGATCAATCCTTCAAGAAGCTGCTTGATGAGATTCTGGGATCAATAAGCTACTAACAACCAAACGAGCAAGATGGGCTGTATGGCCTCCTCTCGTTTGTAAACTTTCTTATGTTCTTATGTCAGCGCTGGGTGGTAGCGGTGAGCTGAGCCAAAAAATAATTGGCCATTTCCAAATTGGGGAGAAAATAATAAAAAAATAATTGGTAACAACTAAATTTATATTTAAAAAAAATATATAAAAATGATTTTGTGGTCACGCATGTACTTGTTCGGATGTTTAACTCTATAGGGTCTGCCTAATATTAAATGTACTGCCGGCAACCTGGCCCTTTAAATGTTTTTACTCAGGCACTGCAAGAGAGCCCTGCTTGCTATACAACAATGGAAAGAGGCGAATCAGAACTTTAAAACAAGGTCCTACTCGTGTATTTCCGGTATTAGACCATGTAAGGAGACAGCCGTGAATGAGTGTTTTGCAATGTTACTGCTGCGCTGTATGACAGACCTACCTCATGCTGTAAAACTTTTTCCACACAAAAGTTTTACAAAATAAGAGAAATGGCAACATCGACGGCAGAAAGACCTATTTTCCTATAAATATATATTTGTTTTTCGTGTTTGTGGATCAGATGCACGAGACAACAGAGATAGAGTTTGGTTGCCATAGTCGCCACCTTGCTGGCCATTCAAGCCAGTGCATAGCTCCATATTGCTCCATATTATCAGAGGCCCTGGGACGAATAATTTGAATTTTTTTTTTTTTTTGAGGGTTTCCCCACAATTGAAATACTTAAGATAACTACAGTTTTACTATTAAAATGATGCTAGTATGTACTGTTATATGAAAAGGGTGTTTTTCAAAAAGTATTTTCAGCTTCCATCTACTTAAAATATGCACATGCGCTTGTAGCTTGAACCTCAAAGTAATGTAAAGAAACACCAAGCTCCACACAATGAGTTCCAATCTTTAAAT
This sequence comes from Acipenser ruthenus, assembly GCF_902713425.1. Taxonomy (NCBI): domain Eukaryota; kingdom Metazoa; phylum Chordata; class Actinopteri; order Acipenseriformes; family Acipenseridae; genus Acipenser; species Acipenser ruthenus. The sequence continues at coordinate 5,910,674 of NC_081192.1, read as the reverse complement.
GTGTTCCTGTTTACAGGTAAGAACTCAACTTTACTAAGATATACGATAATGTTCATTATGGTAATTATTAGTTTAAAAATGTTTAGTAAAATGTGACAGATTTTTTGGATCATTGATAAATAAGAGATGCAAGAGTCTGTGCAATGTACTTAAACATACCGAAAAATTTAGAATCAGTAATATATCGTCATTAATTTGGTATAATTGTGTAAAAAGTGGTAATGTATTTAGTTGTTATTGATGTCTATTTGCACAAAGGTAATTTTGCTGTTGAGTTTACTTCCAATTTTAAATGAGAAGTTACACTATAAGTAGACAGAACCCTCAGTATGATAACATTAGTAAATAACACAAACTATGGTGAATTACAAGCTTAAACTATTGGATACAGCAACGTAGTGCATCCTCCTCTATCTTTGTCTATTTATTTGCCATTTTCCCCCAACATTATTGTGATCTCAGGCTGTATACAAATGTGTCAGCCGGGGCCTTTAAACTACACGTCATGCATGTTCACTTCTCATTGGTCAGTTTCCCTAGTTAAGGTGTGTGCAGCTCCAGGATCGGATCAGCATTACAGATCAGTGGAGCCTGATCCAGATCCTCGTAGTAAAACACCATCTCATGATCCGGCTCCAGTAATCCCGGATCCGATCCCATTTTTCTTTCCATTGACTTCTATACTGACTAGTGAGGGGGGCATGTCCCCCGTGTAAATTATGCCTATGCTTCCTAGTGTATGTCTGCAGACCAGAGGCTCATGAACCGTACAGCCGAAGATTGTTGGGACGTGTGGCGTCAACTGGATTAAAATAAGGTAAGTAGTATATTAATTTGTGAACCTGCCACATGCACATATTTACCCCCAGGCAGTTAATACAAACATTTTAATAGCTGGAAAATAAAATTAAAAAACGCTTAAATATTTTTATATAATAGTGTATCGATCTCGGTTAACGCAGGCAGACGCATCACACAGGGCGAGACAATCCACATATAGGCGGAGGGTGGGTGCGAACCCAGGACCTCACACACAAACGTAGTGCTGATACTGCTGTGTGATGCGCCTGCCTGCATTAACCGAGATCACTACACTGGTGTCAACAGTGGGATGCAAGAACCCGGGCACGCACTCGTCTGACTGTAGCCTGGTTAGCAAGTCCGAGGCAGACTTGAGGCTGGCAGGGGAGTGTGTAGCGTGCATGGGGGAAGCAGCAGCAGGGCTGGTAGGTGACTTAATCATACTCCGGGACATAAGCTCAATATACGCTCCTTGCAAAGGAGCCAGCTCTTTTGTATCGGCGCTATGCTTCAGTGCCAGAGGTCCCAGGTTCACGCCCACTCTCTGCCGTGTGGATTGCCTCGCCCCGTGTGATGCACCTGCCTGCGTTAACCGAGATCGCTATAATATATGTAAACTAATAGATAATTACTATGAAGTTCTTTATTACATATTTGGTTCATGGTGTGTATAGTTGGGAAACGTATTGTATCTCCCTTGTTCAATTTATGTAGGCCTGTGTGAGAAATACTTGAATGATCCCTAAATAATAAATGCACTTGCGCTGCACATCACAGTAATGTCAATGACACATATGATTGCACTGTTTCATTATTGGCCAATTAATCTATGTGGAACACAAGCAAATGGAAAACCAAAAAAAAATTTACACAGCAATCTCAAAATGTTGTTTCTGTCAGTAGTAAACCCTGTTTTTAATGATAATCTTATCTTATTGCTAAGTTGATGGTACTCCTCGTTAACTAAGTATAAATATATTTATTCCGTACAATACGTTTCCCAACCATGCACACCACAAACCAAATATATAAAAGAACTCCATAGTAATTACCTATTAGTTTACATACACTATATATTATATAAAAATATGTAAGCGATGTTTTCATCTATTTAAAATACGTTTGTACTAACTAATGCCGGTCTGTTAAAGCCTGGGGGTAAACATGCGCATGTGGTAGGTTTACAAATATACTACTTACCTTATTTTAATCCAGTTGACGCCACATGTGCTAACGATCTTCAGCTGTAGGGTTTATGAGCCTCCGGTCTGCAGACACACACGAAATACAATGACATCACGGAGGCATAAAAAACCGTTAGCAGCACTATCGATTGTAGACGCCCCCTCGTGTAATTGACAATGTTCAAACATAGGCTTTAGAAAGTTAAATTGCCAAATGAACTTGAAAGTTCAATTCGCAAACAGCTCACTTACGATTTAACGTAAGAATTGACAAATTAACTTACAAACTAATTTATAAATTAACCAATTAAAATAACTATTTAATTGACGTTTATAATACTCCATACCATTTTTTTATTTTAAAGCGAAACCGCTTGCAAAACACCTAACTAGACAAATATATATATATATATATATATATATATATATATATATATATATATATATATATATATATATATTCAAAACCGTTTACTTTATACAGTGGAATGCTTAAAGATGGCGGCTGAGAATCCTGTACGGGAGAATAGTCTCGCGGCATCTAAAATATGCAGCGCTACTTACTTTATTTATGTATATATTTTAACCAGAAGAATGCGGCGTATAGTGCCTTCCTCACTGACATCCACTTCCTTAAGAGATAGTAGTTGTGCTTTAAATTAGGCATTCTAAATTTGGTGCAAAATACAGTAGCTTGGAGTCTTAAAATATCTATCCGGGTTTTCTCACGCACTGAAATTGCAGACATTCGGAAGCAACTTGGAAAATGCGCGATTCCCGCGCTAAAATTCAAGCCAGCGTGTAAGCATAGTCTGTTGACAATGAAAGTAAAGATCCGCCAGGTAAACTAATCCCTGAATGAATTAATTTAATATACAAAATGTACACATTTTACTGCCATTTTAAATATACTTGTGGTATAAACAGAATACTGAATGACCGTTCGTGGTATACGGTTTTTATTCCCCTTAGAAGTATGCCTTTACATAAACCACTGCCACATCCTCCTGCGGTGAATAAAAACCGTATACCACGAATTCAGTAGCCTATATATCTGCTGCGTTAAGTAACTGCGCTGTACAAAGGGATGATTAGTCACATCACCGATGAAAGCTGCTCTGAACTGCTAGGACTCGAGACAGCATGCCCGGCTGCTCTCAATCAGTTACTTAATGATGTACCAGACTTGACTCGGAAGGGCACAATGTAGTCCAAATTTAAATGGAAGAAATAATGACAACAATTACAAGAATATGCAATACATCAAACTCCTCAATAAAAGGCTATAAATCCAATATCCATGGCCCAACTGAAAATATCGAATTATTCTTACTCGTTAGCCACCTCTCCACCTCAGCCGTGGCTCCGCCATGCTCTGAAGAGGGAAGGCGACGCTTGTAGGAATGTAGATAATTATTAAGAAGTGATTTTTCTTATATACAAAAAAAAAGTACAAAATGTACAAATGTTAATCACACTGATACTGCGATTTACCATTACTATCAATTTCCTTACTAACCACGTTTCTGCATCCAACTTTATTTAGGGCTATAGTGTAATCAGTAAAACAACGCCCGCCATTCACCAGTGACAAATGAATGGTAGAAAAACGTGGTCTAATACATACTACGTGTCAACAACCAAAAATTCTGTATTATTTACTTAAAATATATTTGCGTAAAAAGTGACAATTCAAAAACAAGTAAACACAAAGTCCTGGTAATTGTTGAGTTCCCGCTTCATTCCAAACCAATCAAGATAAAAAAACCAAGGCCCGCCTAGTTTGACAGAATTGTTACCGACACACATTATGCTCTTACTTACCATTTTTTTAAAACTGTTAAAACAATTACTTAAACTAATAAATGTGTCCCACGCATAAAACTTATTTTTCTTAGTTTTGATAAAACTTCCACATCGACCTCTCGACGACTGTTCGTGCGCACACGCGCCTTTGTTCTGCCCTAAATCAACTTGCACAATCAATTTGGCATAATCCACATAACGCAGATTGGGGGGGGGGGGGGCGTTTTAAAAAAAAAAAAATAAATAAATAAATAAATAAATAAATAAATACAACCACGTCTTTTTATTATGTGTATCGGGTATTAAGAGCGCTTTGAAAATGTATCTCGTATAGTTGAAACTTAATCAAGTATATGTATCCTTAATGATCTGTATAATTTGTTATGATTAAATTAGGTGGATACGCCCCCGTTTTATGAAAAAATTGACTCGCCTCTCTTTTATGCGAGTACCCTTTTTCTACACTGATTTACAACAGTGCAGAACATTTCAACATTAACATTTAACTGACAAACTTATTTTTGCAAAAAAGTCCACTTTGCTACTAAAGAGCCCCTGAAGTACATTAACTTCAACATTTCAAACAAACTTAAATTAATATGGTAAATGGAAAACTGTAAAATAAAAAAGGTTTAGCACAGGATATAACATTCATGTTTTATTTATATATTTATGTATTTATTTATTTAATGCCGGGAGCCAGGTGTTGACACCTGTGCAGTCATGGGCACGTGTTGGGTGTCACATCATCAGACCAGGCCAGTTCTAAAATCCTACAATGTATTACTTAGTAGGTTCTTGTTTGGGAATATTCAAGTAAATCCAACTAATGTCAAAAAACAAATATATCCATTAAATATAAAATAAAAATGACCATGATTGTTTTAACAAAAAGTTGAACAATATTTTAAACGCTAACGTAATATTTCCAGTTGAAACTTTCCACTTATTAATTTTACATACCACTTACTGCAAGGCATGTCGTATGCAGACAGGCTGAAATAACTGAATCTATTCAGTCTTGAACAAAGAAGACTATGTGGCGATCTGATTCAAGCAAAAAAAAAGGTATTGACAATGTCGACCCAGGGGACTTTTTTGACCTGAAAAAAGAAACAAGGACCAGGGGTCACAAATTGAGATTACATAAAGGGGCATTCAGAACAGAAAATAGGAGGCACTTTTTTAGACAGAGAATCATGGTAGTCTGGACCCAACTCCCCAGTTGTTGAAGCTGACACCCTGGGATCCTTCAAGAAGCTGCTTGATGAGATTTCTGGGATCAATAAGCTACTAACAACCAAATGAGCAAGATGGGCCGAATGGCATCCTCTCGTTTGTAACCTTTCTTATGTTCTTATATCTTATCAACTAACTAAATAAACATTAGTTATATAAACAGAGCATTAAAAAAAAGTAAACTGTCCTATCTCTTTGGAATCAGGGTTTATATATAAGCCTAGTCAGTGTTGCCCACACAGGGGAGACAACCGGGAATTTTGTAGGTCTGGGACAGGTTTTGTTGGAGATGTTAATGTCTTCAGCATTTTCCTCTGATGTATGTTTTAGGCACACATTATTAATTTCTTAGCCAACGCCCTTATCCAGGGTGACTTACAATTGTTACAAGATATCACTATTATTTTTTTTACATACAATTACCCATTTATACAGTTGGGTTTTTACTGGCACAATCTAGGTAAGAAAAGTACCTTGCTCATGGGTACAGCAGCAGTGTCCCCCACCTGGGATTGAACCCACGATCCTCTGGTCAAGAGTCCAGAGCCCTAACCACTACTCCACACTGCTGTCCATGTGTTGTCTATGTCTATAAAATTCAATATAAATTACCATCTAATCCTTTATAAAGCTGGCAGTACTTGCATGGGCCAAACAATACAGCCATTCCCCACCAATACCAATGCTCCTTAAAAAAAAGTAGCATTTCTACTACCTTACAGGTGGCTCTTTTCTTCACACAGATCATTCACCACAGCTGGACATGAAATGAAAGTGAGAATTTCAGGAGGGTAAAAATAAATAGTTTTGAAGGTTAAACAAATTATATAATAGATTAAATGAAGTTCCCTTTGTACATGTCTCCAGTCAGTGTAGGCCTGGCTTAGCTTCAAATATTGAAGTAAACTAGGATTGGCACCATCTCTGTCAGGCAAACGAGCTCAAGAATGTGCAGGTTAAGTCCTATATTATAGTCTGAGTATGAGGGAACATTGACACAGGTAGAAGTGCATTTAAAATATAGCTCTGTTTATGCGCTGATTGACAGTATAATCCATACTATAACGTTATTTAATGAATTACTGTTAATATAACCTTTATTTACTTTATTATGAGAATAAAGTATGGTAAGTAGAAACTCAGTATGTGAATGGTATTATAGAGTTTTAATAAATGTTGAGGTTAGCCACTTAAACCAAACTTTAAAAACAGGATTTCCAGAAAAAAAGGGTTAAACCTGGCCTACTTCAATGTAATCCACTGAAGATACATCCTGTAATGTGTTAAGATAAATACTATAAAGTCCTTTACAGATCTTTGCTTGTGCTTTTCAACAGTATCAGGATGGTCTGTCAACAGATGGCACTGCTGTGCACAGCCATTCTCCAAAAGGAGAGCACCATGCTTTTCAACACTGGCTTAAGAGCTGAGCTGAGTTCATAAGGTAGCTACTGTATATCTAAACCATAACCTGTTAGCTGAAACCCAGTGTGCAGTGTTCGTTCCCAGTCATAACATGTTTAATTTGGGTACTGTATAACATTGAAGAGTACTTTTGATAGAGGGTTTAGTGCCTTAGCACTCAGAATCACAGCAGGAGTCAGTTTTCAAGCTACTTACTGTGGTTTGAAATGACAGGTATTACATTCAGAGAAGCGTGCTACAGACAGCACAGGAGAAACGATGCGGCATTTCTTTACAACAAATGGTAGTACATGGTTTTGCTAAGTTACTAACGTAACTAGAAACCTGTTCAACTAAAGCAATGGTCAAAGACCTGGTACTATCAAGTTTAGTAAGTCCTGTGGTATTCAGCATTAACAACTTGGGGTTAAAGTCTATAACCCAGTAGGAAATAAGTTAAGTACTCAGACACTGCTCAATTGGTGACGTTTTATTTGAATTGGACACTATGTAGCTTTCATTACACTTCACAAAGACTGCATACCACTGTTTAATCTACATATATAATCCATCCAAATGACTTTGAAAATCGACATAACAGACAAAAGTATTCATAACACTGTTGTAAAAACATTTGCTAGTTTGAAAAGTAATTTCTGTGACTTGACACTTTTACTGAAATTATTGAACATTTAATAATGTTGTTTGTGCTGTGTTATAGATAGTAATAAGTGTTATGGCAACAGTATTATCAATACTTACTGATAAGCATGTTTTCAAAGTGATTACTGTACTCAGGGCTAGATTCTCAAAGCCTTTAATTCCAAATTGTCATGAGCACGTTTTTTGTTTTTTGTGTTGCAGATACAGTAGTAGAAACACACCCAGCCCAGAAATAATTGGGATTAGTCTAAATTTGTTTATTATTCATTTTAGAAATGCAAATTATGCTTTTTGTTTCTTTCAGACAAATAATCCACTAATGGCAATGGAGTAATTTGCTTTGAGAATGTAGCCCTCCGTGTTATGCAGCCTTTATGAAAGTGTTGTTACATAGTGCTACATTCACATAAAGCATTACCATTTAAGCTTCATTTTTTCATGTATACTTCTGAGTGGCAGTAGTACTAAGTAACCTGTAACATTCATATGGTTCTAGATAAGTAATAGACACAAAATATAAAAGAATAACCAAAAAGAAACTAGTACACCAGTATTGCAACGAATACTGCAGCATGCTGATAACAGACTGTATCTGTGTCTCTGTGAGCCTGAAATAAATATTATCCACACACTGCGTAATCGCATTGATTTCTCCATTTGTTACTGTCTCTGAAGTAGATTTATTTGGCAGCACTAACAATCTGTCTGCTTGATTCCTGCAAAACATACACCCTCTCCACAGGGAAATGACCCCTTTCAGATGCTGGACCGTAGTCACAAAGTTATGACCCTTAAGTTAGCTTTGTTCATACAGCCTGCTATATCTTAAGGATTAAATGTAAGGTATGTAAACCCAGTGAAACCAAGAACACTTAGATTAAGTGGTATGCATAACATTTCAGGTACAAAATAAGTATTTCACAGACATAAATACAATCAGTTACATTTGTCTTTTAATAACTATGTTACAATCAAGACCGGGCTCTTTGGAATATGTATGGTATTTCACCACTTCACCCACATGTTTTAAAAAAAAAAATAACTGTAATTCAGCTTTGTGTTTCATAATCTTCCGGTACATTTGTTTAAACTGATTTCGTTGAGCCCACACATGTTTTGACATTTTAAATAAATGTGCTACTTGAAATTAGACAAACAGAGCCAGCTGGGGTCACTGAGCACTTTCATCTGACTACCATCATAGTCTGTCATAGGCACCAACTGATAGATGCATACCTTGGTAAAATAAGACTTACATTTGAACTCCTAAAATGTGTAAAAGCCAATAGCTTAATTAACCTTTTCAATTTTTATTCTCATTTTGCTTTTGGTTCTTTAGGTGTCAAGACTTTGTTTTCACTTTCTGGGGTAAACATCCTGCCACAACATTATGTACAGCCTTCATTTCATTTCCTGTGTGACACATGTCAGTGTTGCATATAAGATTCTGTTCTACTCGGAGTTCTAAATCCTGCTGTTTAGTGAAATTATTCAGCGAAATTCCCAAAGCTTAAAGAAAAAGGAAAAAAAAAAAAACACCAATAACATTATTGATTATTTCTGGTTGGTCATTTATTGCAGGACTTTGGTTTAAAAAGCTTTGGAAATCCAGACGTTAGTCTTAGAGCAGGCTGATTGCTTTTAAAAATGGGTGTGGTATACCACGGTAAAACCACAGCAGTGTTAACCCTTCGTACCTGGTACAGAATTCCACCCTTCATTATGTACTGTATGAATTTCAATGTTGAGATTACTGTAGCTTCTCAAATCTAGCATTTACTCCAATGTCATTTACACATTTTATCTGATAGCCAATATATATATATATATATATATATATATATATATATATATATATATATATATATATATATATATATATATATATATGTATGTATATATAATTCTAAAATAAATTTAAAAAAAAAACAGCTTAAGACAGCTTACAAGCTATTATGTAAAATTTCTTGAATGTTTCTGGTTTGTTGAATATATTGGATGCGTTATTCTTTTCTGGAAGAAAGAACAATCTAATGACGATTTGGAGTAAATAGAGAGTGGGGATATAGCCCTATGTGTGGTATGTGTGCTTTCCTTTTTCATACTGTGATTGTTTAGATTGAAAAACCTTCATAGGTTGAGACACTGATTTTGTGATATGGAGTGCTGTGTTTTGTCGTCAGACAGGTTCTCTGAGAGAAGACTGGCCTTTTGAGAACTGACAGGCCAGAGTACAAAACTTTTTCGTCATTATGAACTGCTTCAGCAAACTCCGATCTGTCCCGAAGTTTGGTGTTATGTTAACATTTTTGGCTGCAATACCGGAATTAGCATCTTCATTCTTTCCAGTGAGGTGGTAGCAGGTGAACCATGATGAAATTCAGTTGCTGCACCTCTTATGATGTGCCTGGTATCACATGAGGTATTGTGTTTACGGGATGAATGAACTCAATGGCCTATCGGTTTTAGACATGTTTCTGGTATTGTTAGACACCATTCAAATTCAATTTTTCAATGTTTGTAAAATGCCTACTGCAACAGTAATTGTATACAGTAAATGAAATACCAAGTCCACTCTGGACATGCAGTTTAGAGGCTCCAAATTCACGCTACATTGTCATAAATAATTGGCCTTAATAAATAATTGGCAAATGTTTCTAAGAAATATGATTCTAATGACATTACTTCTGGCTTTTGAAAACAAGTCAGTGCTATTTTTAAGTACTGGTAGCACTTTGACGACTGGATGTGCTCAGTTAACTTAGCAGGAGGCAGGTCTCTGAAATTGGAAACGGCAAAACACAGCATGAAAACACAGCACGAAAGCTTTTACCGGTCAGGTAAAAATGTTTATAATTGAAAAAGAATGCATGTGTGTGGTGGAGTGTCCCGCCCATATATATATATATATATATATATATATATATATATATATATATATATATATATATGTGCACTGTTTTATTATTATTTATTATTGTTTGCGGCGCGGATAAAAGCGCCGTGTATTTGTTATTGTTTTTGTGTTTTTAAAAACCTCGTGAGGATGCGTGACTGATCAGCTAGTGATTTATTTAGCTGGCTGACAGTCACGCATCCTTATTAAACTCGTGCATGCTGTGACCATCTCCCGAATTAATTAATTGATTAATTGGTGCTAATCAGGAGATGGTCACTGTATATAAACCTGCAGCTCTTTACCCTCGGAGAGAGTGTCGGAGGAGAGACGTAAGTCTGTGGCAGAACGAGATTTAACAATTGCTATATACATGCTGGCTGAAAACCAGCACGATACTTGTTAGGTTTGTTTGGCTAACGCGCCTTTTTGTTTTGTTTTGTTGTTTGATTAAATATTTTGTTTATTTTATTATTTAATAAAACGCTGAGTGCCGTTGCGTTCAATTTCACATCCGTCATTACTTGCCTTTGGTTACTTCCTGGTCCGTGACATCACTACCCACACTTCACTGCAACAACAGCTTGGTTACAATGTGCAACACTATGAAGGTTAAACAATTATACTGAATTTTTAAGCAAACTCTAATTCCCATCTGTGTGTCAGTGTGAAAAAAAAGTGTGCATGTATTGCTTTTTCTTTTTCATTTAGCTTTGGTAGCTTTGTAGGTGTTCTGTTGATTTACTGACAGGAAAACAGTAATTCCCCTCCAAATTTCTATTCATTATTTAAGGATATTGCCTTTAGCTTTTGGTACAGAAGTATTATGGACAAATGTTTTAACAAGGTGTTCTGCATTAACAGTAAATAGGTGATACTTGGGTACAGTAGCACTCACCTCATGAGGTGGCTATATACATTAGAAGAGGGAACTACTGTATTATAGGCAAGGTCTATAAATCAAACCACAATTAGAAAGCCCTGGCAATGTACTTCAGTCTTATTTATTCCAGTATGAGCTTGTTTGTTGAAGCCACTCAAAGCTAAAATGAATGTTTGATTCTGGGAGGAAAAAGAAAAAAAAAAGAGGAACGATAAGTGAAACCTTGGGTCCTGTTTCCATGCCACGTGACTCAATTGAAAGAGCTTCTAACAGCTTCACCTCGGCCAACAGTTCCAATCAGAGCACAAATCTAAGATTTTAATGCACAAGTGGCTATTATTCCAACACCTACACAGTAGGACAAGTTTGCAGTGTGATAGGCAGAGAGGCTAAATTCAATGGCATACAGAGTGAATTGAAATGAAAGACTAACTTCTGCAGAGTGGCAACACATTCATGCGCTAGTTGCTTGTTAAACCACAGAGCCTGATCCAACAAATGACGAAACAACTGGCACTGTTTCAGTAAGCTAAATGACCCACTAACAAAAATTACCAGTATAATAAGAGCATTGTTTGGAAATAAAGTAAAGACTCTGTTTTATTTTCTGGTTTGTTTTAAAATGAATACATTTATAACCTACTGACAACAGGAGCAAGTATTGCTGGTGCATTTTTATTTATATTAAACATTCTAAAAGGATGAATACTTTCAGAAATGCTTTACTTTCATAAAGCATAACCAAAATATCTTAAACAGTGTTAGGCTGTGTATAATATCCCAGATATGAGTTATAAGCTGCTTGGCAACAAAAACAGTCATGGATTAGCTACAAGTTAAAAAATCAAAAACCTTTACAGTATTTGTCTTCCACTGAGAAATGTGAAACCTGGCAACCTATTTTATAACTTTTTTTTATATTTATTTAGAATCTCCAATTATTTTACCCCCGATTTTCTCCCAATTTGGAATGCCCAATTGTTATCATTATTACTATTATTTCTCCCTCACTGGGTTGATTCCCCACACAGCTCAGGGACCCGAGGCTCAGTGGGCGTCCCCCGATCCCAGGAACTCGAGAGCAGATGTCTGCAGACTACTGGCCTCTCCGCCCCCAAGCTCACTCAGCACCGGGCCTGTAGGGGTCGCTGTAGAGCGGTGAAGAGATACAGTCTAAGCCGGATCCCACCTACCCAACCCCGGGAGCGCCAAGGCCAATGCGGCGCCCCCCCCAGAGTCCCCAGCGAAGACCAGTTGCATCGCACAACCAGGATTCAAACTTGCGCACTCTAGATGTATGACTCACCCTGCACGCTGCGCGGCAGTGTTTTTACCAGGTGAGCCATTCAGGGACCCCTTAACTTTTTTTTTTTAAAGAACACAAGAGAATTGGATTGTTGAAAATGTAATTATTGTAAAGAAGGCAACAAGAGTCTAGATCAGTTCCATGAATATCAAACAGTATTTTATCCATTAAAACTAAGCCTTTGAGGGGGCTCCCGAGTGGTGCATCCAGTAAAAGCACTTGTGTAGAGTGCAGGATGTGCTCTATAGTCTGGATGTTGCCGGTTCGAGCCCAGACTATTCCTTTGCCGACCGAGGACGGAAGCTCCCAGGGGGCGGTGCACAACTGGCCGAGAGCTACCCGGGGGGAGGGAGGGTTAGGTCGTCCAGGGTGTCCTCGGTGTCCTCGGCTCACCACGCACCAGCGACCTCTGTGGTCTGGCCGGGCGCCTGCATACTTGCCTGTAAGCTGCCCAAGGGCGGCTAACAGCAGCCGTTTTGGAGGACAGCGTGTGTTCGTCTTTGCCCCTCCTGAGTCAGCACAGCGGTGGTAGCAGTGAGCTGAGCTAAACAAAATAATTGGACAATAATTGGAACTAACCTTTGAACTGGAAATGGAATGAGTCATTGAACTGTAAACACAAAGTGCTGTCATTATTTTAGAATTTCTTGGTTACTACTTAGTGCTATTCATTTGGTTCTACTGTAAATAGGAGGGTGTGTGGTCCAATAGGAGGCTGTGTGGTCCAGTGGTTAAAGAAAAGGGCTTCTAACCAGGAGGTCCCCGGTTCAAATCCCACCTCAGCCACTGACTCACTGTGTGACCCTGAGCAAGTCACTTAACCTCCTTGTGCTCCGTCTTTCGGGTGAGACGTAGTTGTAAGTGACTCTGCAGCTGATGTATAGTTCACACACCCTACTCTCTGGAAGTCACCTTGGATAAAGGTGTCTGCTAAATAAACAAATAATAATACTGAAATTATATATTTTTTGTGTGCACAGATTTGTTTTACTATTTTAAACTATTAAACTCAAAATGTGGTATAGTGAGGTAATTGCATAGTTATCTGCATTGCTAAATAGTAATATGGATGTGTCATAGCTGAGTTCAATAATACACTATTCCTACTACATACCGGCAGGTAATGTACAATCAACACACACTGAAACTGTGACTGTCATTCACTAACACGCTTGCAAAATGTCCATTACTGTAGTTATAAAATACTGTAATAATCCTAAAATACTATAAAAATGTTACATTAATTACAATGTTACCTTTTTAATTTAGTATTTTAAATTAAAATCCAATTTGTTATTTTTGTAACTAAATGATGGAAAGAACAACAGAGATGAGTGTGGCTGCACAGGTAAGAATTCCTGGCTCAGGACTTCTGGCTCACCATATGAACCACGCAAAGGCTGCCTGCAAAGTTGCTAACTTGGTTCTAAGCATGCAAGCACTCTATAAAAGTGTCGATCTGTTTACATGGGTTAAGAAGAGCACTGCATTCCACTGATCTCATTTTGTCTATAGGGGTCAGATTTATCCATAACAGAAGTGCACCACCAAACATTAAATGACATGCGGCACCACTGTGTCATATACTAAATAAAATTAAAATAAAACCTGACTGGTGAAAAGAATCTTCATGTCACTGCTGTAGTGTCATTTATTTAGTATTATGCATTCTACAAACTATACAGTCAACCCTGCTTGTAAAAAATAAGTGGCCCCCATAGACGGATGGTACGATACTTTTGTGCAGTAAACCTTGGGGACCCTATCTTTATATGTAGTTGCAAATCCGTTTTGCATACTTAGCAACTGCTTTGCTGTCTAAAAAAAAAATAACAAAATACTTCTTTAAAATGTTTACTATATTGTAAAAATAACTGCAACCCAACCATTATACATTATGTAGAAAGCAATGTATCAAATTAAGCCGGACATTTTTTTCTGTTCCCTTTGTTTAGTTAAAAAATGTACAATGAAAAAACAATAAAGCATCCTTACCCATCCATGTGTGCGGTGGTATTGGGAAAACACACCCACCCACACTGGACACAGTACTTAGTGGAAGAACCTACTTGTCTGTTGGTGTAACCTTTTTAACAATACCCAAACAGCTGTATGTGTTTGACAGCAGCTTCTGACTGAAGACAGAAGAAGTATGAGTCTTTACAGCCAGGTAGGTCTTCACCGCCAACAAAAAGCGAAAGTGTTTTTTATACAGCGTCCTCGCTGAGTGCATACATCGACTAAGGGTGTTCTGTGTGGGTGAAGTCGATAAGGTATTGGTCAATTGCTTGAAGTGTGTTTGACTGACGGTTATTTTACTACCGTAGGTGGGGGTTTGACAACGCTAGCCAACAAGAAGAGCCTATTTACTCTAAATGGCGTCTCCTCAACTTTATGGGCGGGGGCTCATTAGCCATTTCCTAATGAAGAGTAAACTGGAGTGTTTGACAGACAGAAGCTTCCAGCGACAGGAGTCTGTTTGAGGAAACGAATGCGACCTACCTGCCTGTCAGTGTGTGACTCTGTGAGAGAATTTGTATTTTGAGCTTTGCAGCCACAGCCACTGCTACAACTATCACACCCAGGGCTCCTGTCGATCAATACGAATTGCCATCGAAAACAAGATACATTTCGTTGTGGTGCCTGACTGAAGATGTTTTCAATATTGCTGTTTTAATTTACTGCATGTTTGTTTTTGTTTTTTCACATATGCAGAAAGAGAGAAAGCCATTGTCACAGGAAGGTGGTTTTCTTGCAACAGCATCTTGTATTTGCAACTAAAAGGACGACAATTTTTTTTTTACAGTAGTACTGCTTTTTGGAAATGAAACATAACGTTTTTTGTTCATTGTGCATTTTCCCTTTGGCGGTGTGTTAAACTATGTGGAGTCTTAAAACTTAACAAGAAAGCGGCGAGTCGAGGTGTCCAGCAACATGAATTAAGAACCCTAGCAAACATCGACAACATGGTTTGATTGTGTGAATAGATTGTATAATGTTGTTTTTTTTCCTGCGAAGATTTAAACACCACTGTCACAGTTGTCATATCAGGCTGGTATGTGCAACGCAGCTTCCCATTTTTGCATTCGATTGGATACTGTAATTTTTTTTTTTTTAATTTTAGATTTCTCTTTTTTTTTTTTTTTTTTTTTTAATATTTCCGACACCAGCAGCGTTTAATCTTAAAGAGAGTAGCAAGTCATCACCGGGTTATTATTATTTTTTTGATTAGCTGGCCGGGTCACAATGACAATTTATGCAGTCAGGTTTGTGTAAAATCCTCTTAACATGGAATTACCATTAGTGGTAATGGCATATTAAAGTCTGGCTACAGTACATCAGCCAATTCACTCTTTTATCAGAATATTTTGCATTTTTTGTTATAATCTCCCCCCCCCCCCCCCCCCCCCCCCCCCCAAAAAAAAAAAAATCAAAAAACAACAAACAACAAAAAACAAAAAAACCAACAATACAGAAATTATCGAATCACAGAAATAAGCTGTATTCTTATGGCGGAGTTTCGGAAGGAGAACGGCGGCGTGGCTTCCTCACAGATCCCGGGGCAGGCGCCTCTCAACCCCGGCGATGAAGCTGACAGAAACGCACAGTGTGGAGACTCGGTTTCAAACGGAGACTGTGGCGTGGGAGACATGCTTGATGAATCGGGATCTCCATCGACCCCCAGCAGCCCTGGGATAGACATCGCTAACAATACAACAGCCGGACTGGAGGGCAAACCTGGCATCCCCCGTAGGAGCAGCATCATTAAGGTATGGTCGCCAAAACACACACCCTACACCGAAGAGATGCAATAGGGGTTGTACGTGGAGTATAATCATTTTTTATAGTATACTCACTCAACCTTTTATGTGTGTTTTAGCAGGTTCAATATACCTTATTCTTGTGGCAAGCGATATGTAAACATGTTGCTTTTTTGGGAGGGGTGGGGTGGGGTTGGTCGAGTGTCTAGTAGTATTGTGTTTCGTTTTTCCTGGAAGATGCGTTCTAAATCGGAATGTACCTACAGTACCTCTGCTCTCTAGGTTCAGAGCCTGAGCTACTGGTTCTGTGTGGCTTCAAGGTTGTTCCTATTGACCAAAAACAAGCCTACAAGGCAACACAGTACTGTGTTTGAATGCTGTATGTTACATCCCTCGGATGATGCAGGTAATTTGCATAAGCAAATTAACAAATTCAGCCAGTTATACGTCCTAAGATTTATTTTCTCTACATTTTGACGTGTACTAAAAATAACACATAGTATGCCCGTTTTTCATATTTTTTCATTTGAAAATTATTATTATTATTATTATTATTATTATTATTATTATTATTATTATTATTAACTATATAAATATGTAATTAAATATGTAATAGGGATATTGATATGCTAAAATACTTGTGGGGCTTTCAAATTTCAGGCTATAGCAAGCTGTATGATATTTGTATCAAAGGAAATTGTTCTGTGCCTAAGAAAATATGCAAACTTAATGTTAACTAGAGCAGCGTTACACATGGGGCTTAAGGCAGGACTAAGGAGAGTCTTTGGTCAAACAAGCACCAGACTAACTGTAATTCTGGACCAATTAACTAATTTTGCTTCATAGTCGAATGGAACTTCCTGAATAATGTTACGCTAACATGTTGCATTATATACCGCTTTGTAGTATTCTCTATACTTAACGAAAAAAACTGACAAAAATTGAAAAATGTGACATTTTGTAATCTAAAACGAAATACCGTGTTATTATGGATTCCGGTAGACTTCTGTCATTTTATTTATTATTATTATTATTATTATTATTATTATTATTATTATTATTATTATTATTATTATTATTATTATTATTATTATTGTCTTTTATTACATGATGTTAAATAAAAGATCTAAATTATGTTCATATAGTTGTTTTCCTAAAGTTCTGGGTGATGCAAGACTTTTGTGGGTAGCTGTAGCTGTTAGGATTTTCTTTACTGGCTTAATATTTGCAGTCCTTGCTGTGTGTGAGCTGGTGGCTTCGTTAAGTGTGTTGTTGCTCAAGTTGATCTTGCTCAGTTTTGTTTTAAATTGCTGTTACATCGCCAACCACAACTTGTTTTAATGTTGTTGAAAAAGGCAAAGAATATAATTTGAAATATCCCTGAACACTCCTTGTTTTAAATGCCCTAGAGTGTACCACTTTGGATCATTAAAAATGATGCTGAAATGGTTTTTAAAATTCATGACGTTACTGTAGCACCAAAAGCATCACGTAGCCCACCAAGTAGTTCTAGAATGATGAATGTGAACGTATTTGGTATTGGTACAGGATGAATACATCATAGCACTATCTCATTTAAGTTTTGCGCTTTTACAAGACACAATCATTAATAATAATATCGGCCTGTCTGTACACATACAGAATGTATTCGGATGGTGTACGTATTTTATCGTGGCCTGCATGTCTTGTTACCTAACTGACCTTTGTATTTTAGTTTTTGTGTTTCTTTTGATATCGTACTCTCTGGTAGACACTCCCGTTATCTGCAGTAGCAGCTTTTCATTTACATATCCAGTTTTTTTTTTTTTTTTTACAGTAGTTGTTGGGAAACGATCATCTGGTCAGGTGTACATTATCACAGATTTTAAGGAGGAGAGAGGGACTGTTAGTCTCAAGTAAAGGACCCTGATGTTGCTCAATTGCAAACACTACAGTATAGCCCTGCTGTATTAGTTAATACAGAAATGAACGGTGTCCATGAACTCAAAGTGCATCTAGCAACTAGTTAAAAGCTTTCCTGACCCAGATAATTGAGCACACACACACATACAAAAACAGTACAAGCATATTCTGAAGTGGTCATTTTTAAATTTTGGCTGGAATGAGGAAGTTGTGGTTCTCTGGTGAATGTGATGGGATTGAATACCTTTAGGACAGCTTGTACCGATAGCCAGGAATGTAGTCATCATCATCATCATCATCACAGGGTGCTGTGTCCTTGACATTGACGATCATGTTCCGACACCTTGTCCTGCTGCTGCCCGCTGGAGCAGGTCACATGCTTTCCATCTCTCTCCTAGGTCCACCAGTCTTCGGTTCAGATGTTTTTGCCTCTGTCTCCCTCACGCTCTCTTCCCTTCAGTTTTGCCGGTTAGGCTCAGGTTTTCCAACCCATTCCTCCTTAAAATATGTCCTAGAAATGTAAGCTGTCTTGTTCTTATTTGTGTCAAGGTGTTCCTGGTGGTGTTTGCTGTGTTAAGTACGTCTTTGTTACTTTTCCGTGCCGTCCAGGGAATTCTTAGCATTCTGAAGAGCATCCTGCGCAAGAAACCACATCTCTGCTGCTTCTATTTTACTATGCCTCTCCTTACTTATGGTCCAGGTTTCACATCCATATAGCAGAGCTGCCCATACATAGGTTTGCAGTGTTCTTAATCTTATTTGTAAGTGTATGTGATCATTTGTTAACAGGCTGTGCATTCTTGTGCAGGATTTATTTGCTATCATCATCCTTTTCTGGATTTCTGTTGTGCATCTTCCTTCTGCTGTTATTGTACAGACTAGATATACACATGTGTTTCCCCCATAGTGATAAGGAGAACACCAACTCCCAGTATGCAAGACTGGAGCAGCAAATATGGCAGAAGAGCACTTAAAGGAATGCAGTATGAAGTGGAAATGCATTCAGTATTTCTCTTTATGGTGTGTGATGATTTTCCAAGAACAGACATGTTTCATTTTCTACATTAATGTGGATTGACAGCCTCAGTTAAAAAAAACAACATGAAATACAAATACAATGAAAAAGTTTAGTAATATATAGAAAAGTGTATGGGGTTGTGTCAAGAATTGTGATATTTATAACCTTAATCCTAAATCTTATATGATTTAATAGCACAGTAAAGACAATGGCAAATTGATTACAGAATATCAAATACGTTTATTTAATTACACTCACTCCATTATTGCATAGTGATATAGCAGCAAACAATTCTAGCAACATATATTCTTATACAGATTATATTAGTCAACTAGGTATAAGGTAACATAAATGGTCTGATTAATGACTCCCTTGTATACTGGGCACTCTTTCTCAAGGCGGGGCTTGTCTTGTCCTCTGAATTGGAGTCCCCAGATAGTGCCCAAGTGCTCGGATACTTTTTCCTTATATAGGTACTTGCTAACAACAAACCAAATATATGCATTCCCTAAGCCTATTGGCAGTTAGAAGAATAAGCGTCCTTATGCCCTACTGTTAGTCAACAGGTGGTATAGTCTGCTATACAACATTTAAAACGATAAACAAAAACAATAGTAATGTTTGGGAGACGTGTTTTCAGCTTGTTCTTTGGGGGGCATGCAATCAGTTTCAGTCAATCAAATAAATACCTTTTTGGTTTATTCCCCCCAAAGGGTCCTGAACCACTCTATAGGTAAAAACACAAGCATTGGATAGCATGAATTGATTACAAGAAGCAGGACCATACAGTAAATCATGGGATTAGAGACTGTTGTCTCTGACGTAATACAATTATATATCACCGTATGCTTTGGACTTCTTTCGGATTATCATTCAAGTGGATTAGGCTTGATCTCTGAAAGCGGCCGTGGCTCCCCTCCAGTTTATAGAGAATCCTAGTTTTATTTGAACAAAAAGAGTCCATAGGGACTTGCAGGGCCACATAAAATGTAATGTTAGCCATTTTCCTTTATGTATAGTCCTACAAAACAGCATCTAATGTACAGTGCCTGTTCACAAAGAACATACTTATATGAGCTGTGTGTTTGCTGTGGAACCTCATCTAATGTACAGTACCTGTTCACAAAGAACATACTTATATGAGCTGTGTGTTTGCTGTGGAACCTCATCTAATGTACAGTGCCTGTTCACAAAGAACATATTTATATGAGCTGTGTGTTTGCTGTGGAACCTCATCTAATGTACAGTACCTGTTCACAAATATTTATATGAGCTGTGTGTTTGCTGTGGAACCTCATCTAATGTACAGTACCTGTTCACAAAGAACATATTTATATGAGCTGTGTGTATGCTGTGGAACCTCATCTGCTTATCTCCTGGGTCTTCTTCCATGGAGCCCACTTTTGCTCAAAAAGCGACGGATGGTGCGATCAGAAACTGACGTACCTTCACCTTGGAGTTCAGCTTGTATCTCTTTGGCAGTTATCCTTGGTTCTTTTTCTACCATTCACACTATCCTTCTGTTCAATCTGGGGTCGATTTTCCTCTTGCGGCCGCGCCCAGGGAGGTTGGCTACAGTTCCATGGACCTTAAACTTCTTAATAATATTTGCAACTGTTGTCACAGGAACATCAAGCTGCTTGGAGATGGTCTTGTAGCCTTTACCTTTACCATGCTTGTCTATTATTTTCTTTCTGATCTCCTCAGACAACTCTCTCCTTTGCTTTCTCTGGTCCATGTTCAGTGTGGTGCACACAATGATACCAAACAGCACAGTGACTACTTTTCTCCATTTAAATAGGCTGAATGACTGATTACAAGATTGGAGACATGTGTGATACTAATTAAAGAAACTAATTAGTTTCACTATAATCCAATTATTTATTATCTTTTCTAAGGGGTACCAACAAATGTGTCCAGGCCATTTTAGAATATCTTTGTAGAATAAGCAATAATTCATCTCTTTTCACAGCTTCTTTGCTTTATTCTATGACATACCAAAGGCATGCAAGTATACATGATAAAATAGCTTTTAATTTCATCACTTTTCAGGAGGAATGAAGCATTATTTCAATGAGCTGTAAGGGTACCAACAAATTTGAGCACGTCTGTATGTATAGGTAGCTACTGTACTGTTAGATTTAGGATTGCAATTATTAAGTGAATATGTATTCTGATCATCGTCTTGCAGTTAACGCGTGCAGGTTTTATCTCAGAAGCACTATGATCAGAAGTATTCTCAGCAGACTAGAGATTAGTTTCCAGTCACTTAACTCAGATGAGCTAACAGCATTTACTTTGTGGTTTGCACTGGGATTCCACCTGAAACAGTTCATAATTTTAATAAAAGATTCTATAGTAGTAGTAGTTAAAATGAAACATGGAGGAAGGGTTGTTTGGTATACTATACTGTATCAGTGAAATAATTTGAAGTCGGTATATTGTGGACTGCAATATATAAAGTGGTAGTTGTGATCTCTTGGGAGTGAAGACTGTAATGCTCCTCTTTGATCAGGACTCCACTGTGAGCATCAATCCGTAAAGTTACATTGATTGGATTCATTGGAGAGCCCTCAAATCTTATCATGTCCAAAACAAACTCGTGATGCAGTTGTGGAACTAAGTGTCAAACACACATGATTATTTTACTCCTAGTTCTAGGCCCTGGGACTCAAAGTTTTGTGCCGGGCTTATAAAATATAATGCAAGGGTGAATGGATGCAAGGATGAATGGCAATATTATAGTACAAAAATAAAACCCAAATCAAAAGAAAATGTAAATGCATTGATTAAATGGGTCACATGAATCTACAGTGTCTGCCACTTAAATCCCATCGGTGGTAGTGATATTCATGTTTACTAAAATTAGTTGGGAATAGTAACTCTACCTATAATTGATTTGTTTTCATGTATATTTTTTATATTTGTTAACAACTTTTATTACATTTGCAACTTAGAGGTGTGTTGTTTCCCAGTGAATTTGTTGAAGTAAACAGCCTAGTCAAGACTGGCATAATTAAATAGTAGTGTAGTGGTAAAAGTTGAGAGAAAGGGCAGAAGGTCCTAGTTATTATTATTATTATTATTATTATTTAATTTTTAGCAGACGCCCTTATCCAGAGCGACTTACAATTGTTACAAGATATCACGTTATACATATATCACATTATTTTTACATACAATTACCCATTTATACAGTTGGGTTTTTACAGGAGCAATCTAGGTAAAGTACCTTGCTCAAGGGTACAACAGCAGTGCCCCACCGGGGATTGAACCCACGACCCTCCGGTCAAGAGTCCAGAGCCCTAACCACTACTCCACACTGCTGCAGTTATAAATGTCATAGGCTACATGCAGAATTGTGATTCCTGAGATGAGTCACGCCCTTTACCCCAGCCAGCTGTAAAACTACTGTGCAGTCCTGGGTGAATGAATAAGAACAAAGAGAACTGAAGACCACGTGACTTCTTCTGGGCTGGTACTGTATGAAATACCAAAACAATTTGAGCTGTAATGCTTTTAGAATAAACCAGGAGATCCTGGTTTCAAGTCCTTCTTACTAACAGTATAACAAGTAGAGCCACATTTTGTTCCATACATTATTAAAAAGACCATACCTACTGTACCATGGGCAAGATTTTGAATTCTTTGCAAATGTCAGTTTCGGTTAGGGGAAATCATAACCGTTTCAGGCCTAGTGGTTCTGTGCCATCTGTGCCTGTGCAGCCTGGCGTATTGGGGCCTAGCTGGATTCCAAGCTTAGTGTCTGTAGGCTCGAGCAGTACTGCTGTGAGCACCTGCTTATGTTTGAGCTTGCAGACCTAATATCTACCTAATATCTGTTGCAGACCTAATATCTGTTAGGCTCCTGACACAAGGACCTATGTTAACACAATTCAGCGCAATAACAGATTATAAAACACAATTTACCACTCCCCTCTGTATTCTGGACATTTTTTTTAAAGTACTATAATTGAACAGGTATTTTTAAAAAAAGTTTCCTCATCAATTTGTCTACTGGTTTAAGACCTGTGAGACCTTGTTGACATCTCTTCAAAATTGTAGACCGCTGTCAGTTAGGGGTTTAGTAGGTTGAATCCTCGAGACAGTGCTTTAAATACTGGCTTTTCAGTTTGGCATCCATCTCTGACACAACTGTGTTTTTGGAAGCCCTGGGACTGAGCCAGTGCCTGTTGCGCTTGGCTTGTGTGTGACATTGTAAAGGTCACGCCTGTCACTGCTGCAGCTCTGACAATGAAACAGACATCCATGTGTATGAGGTCATCTATTATACCACTCGGCAGGGACCCATGCTCATTAATGACCCTGGAAATGTTTACAAAATATAAAAACAATTGAATATCTTGTTTAAAAAAGAAATCAATCAGGCAGCCGAGACAGCAATAGCAAGCATGTGCTATTTACGTCAATGGGTGATCTGGTCTTCTAAATGAGCTTGTTAGCTGAATTGAGTGAATGCTTGAGAATAGACAGGTCTTTTATATCTGAGTTTTTATGTACAGTAATAGTGTGAGGCTCTTTGCATTAGTATTACTATTCTTATTATGGCCCATTGTGAGGCAAAGATTTGGCACAGGTGAGAAGAAACAGGTATTTATTTTCATTGAAATACAGTAGTGCATGCTGTGTATAGATATACCATATTCTCCCAGAAGCAGTGACCCAAGAGAGTGTGCTAGCTCAGTTCAGAGTCCTGTTTGGCACAGTGCGTTGTGTGCGCATCCTAATCTGGACTCTACTTCTTGCTGCCAAAAACTTTAAGTAGTGGGTCAAGAGCAGTTGTGTTGGAAGGAGCGTTTTTTTTTCCTTGCCAAAGTCTGACATGGTGGTCAATCCATGTAAGACAAAACACTTTGTGAGAGGTATTTCTAATTTCTATCAACCATGTGATTTGTGGCAGACACAGATATTTCTTTGGCTTTGAATATATCTGGTGCAATGTTCGTTCGAATATTGGGATATTTTTCCCAGCACAAAAAATAAATATTATTTCATGTTTTCACATTGCGCTACTGAAGTGCTAAAGCCATCTCTCAACGATTAACCAGTGAGCAATGACACAAAGCGAAACGAGCGGAGATGAAATGCTGAAATGAAGTGTGATCGGAATGAAAGCTTGGCCAATACCTGTAGTGATGATGAATGTTAATACTTGTCAATAGCAGCTAACAGGAATTGAAGCAGTATGAGGAATGAAAATGCAAGTTGGAACAGTGACAGCAAAGAAGTGAATGAAAGTTGTGTCAATTAAGGTACTTGTTTATTAATGGAGTACTGGCAGGCTGTTGTGGCAGCACAAAGTCACACTCGTGGCTGCATTTGAGAAACACTCTTTTAGAATAATAATATTACCTTGTACAGGATCATACTTCAGCAGCTGAGTTACAGGGTATCTAATAATTGTTGTGACACATTTTTTGTTAGGCAAGAACAAGGCAGAAGCAGCATTCTCAAGATATTGTGTATTGTGCATTTCCTGTTGCATTCACACAGCACATCAATGGCACAGCATGGAGTCTGTACAGATATAAATCACAACACAAAGAAAGAAAAGGTCCACTCTCTTTTGTACACTTTTTTTTTATCCTTGGCAACAGCTGTGCTTGAATAATTAGCTACAGACTGGCAGCTCAGAGCTGCACACCCCAAAACGTATCAAGTGGAAAACAAGACAGTTGTGCAATCACCTTGGGAAAAAAACTCAGCATCCCAGAGCTCCAAAAAAGTTTGCTGAGCTGCCAGGGTTCAAAGCAAAAATAAATACATATTTGTGACCATCTTGTTGGCCCAGTTCTTGCATGCTCTTGACATGAGTTGCAGCTGCTGTAAACATGTAGTCTGGGTGCTCATGACGGTGTGTGTACCTCTCCTTGAGCAACAGGAAGTCAGCAGCTTTCAGAATAAAGAATAAAAGCACTGTGGGTACAGTAAGCACGGGTTACAATATTAAGTACTGTTCCCAGTCACATTCTTTTAGATAGCTGTGTTGCAGAACCTTTGGGATTAGATTGGTTTTGTCTTTGCAGTTTACCTGCAGAAGTAGTATAGTGATTTGCAGAAGTATTTACCCCCTACCAATAATGTCACATTTTGTTGAATTACAAATAATGTGAGTTTTTCAAATAAGCTTTTTTTTATTCAAAGCTGTAGTGGTTTAACTGAACACTGTTATATGAGGAGGAATGTCAGCAAAACTTGCAAAGAAAATGTACAAAATGAAATTTACTCGTTGCATAAGTATTCAGCCCCTTAAGTAGTACTTGGTAGAAGCACGTTTTGCAGCAATTACTGCTATGAGTCTTTTTGGATAGGTCTGTACTAGCAAGGTGCAGCTGCATACTGTCCTGAACTTACTGTTTGTAAAGCATTAACTACACAATCAATATCCACACAGAGATCTGGAAAGGAGTGACGAAAGCAAGCACACCCTGTAATGCAGCACGTTATGTTAAGTGTTTATTTTAATTTAGTTCTCTTTTTTCTTTTTTTCTAATATACCGGCTCATCCCCTGGGCTGTAGACCGTTCTCCTCCTGGGTGGGCTGGAGGTTAGGGGAATCGCGCTGCAGTCTGGGGTGAGCTGGCCTTAGCCCCTTGACTCTCACTAGACCACACTGGCCGCAGATGCCCATTAAGAAAGGAACTTTGTACTCTGCAAGAAAAACATCTTTTTCCAGCAGGCAGTCAGGGCTGGTGTGTCCTTAGCTCCCTGGCTGAAGTCTTCGTCTGTCAAACCCTCATCCATGGCCTGATTTTGAATGGTTTCCATGTAGTCCTTTCACCACTTTTATATATTCTCCTCTTCTGTCTGTCTGGGCTGTCTGGGTATTCTACAGCACATGTTGATAGAGTGCTAAAACATTTAATAATGCTTTTGAAAGAACTCCAATCAGAGCCCTCTTATTAAAAACAATCATTCTGCAGCTACATTGATATTCTGTCTTTACAGCTACCTTAAACACCATGGAATTGATAGAATTTACGATGCCCTTTATAACACTGCAGGCATTGCAGCTGTTTAATATCCTGTTTCTGCTTTTGCCATTTAAATTAAAGCGACCTACTGTACCTGATGCCTGCTTAAAATTCAGATTGTCTCAGAAAGGAGAAAAGTGAATAAAGGATTCTTTTTAATGCAACACAAAATCCACAGAAACACAGACACTTGAACATCGTGGGGTGTTTATTGCTAAAAACGTAGCAGGTTTTACATCTTAATACTAAGCCCAGAAAGAATATTCTGGTTTGGATGAAATGCCAGTTTGGAGGAGTAGGGGGGGGGGGGGGGGGGCTGCTTTTCAACTCTCTCAGACGCTTCTGTTGTGACCCAATTAAAACAGACTAGTGCTTTTACAGCTATGGTACTGTACTGACATACTTGATTTTTGCATCAGTATTTCCAGTTCTTTTTTAATGTAACTGTCACTGTAATTTGAAATACCCTGCTCAATATGGCAATTTAAGCACCACTTAAATTTTTTTTTAAATTTGGCGTTTTAAAATTGGCGTTTACTACTCTTCTCCATAATATCATGATTTCCCAGTTGGGATTACCATTATTCTTGCTCTCCTGAACAATATTCTTTACCTACAGTATTGCTAATTGTTGAGCAGTATGCTGGATTTATTAGGGTAGCTTATTTAAGTTCAGAAATAGCATGAGACCTGGCAATATAAATTAAATTGTGCACCAATGCACCACTTAAATTTATATTTTGCCTTATTTATTTATTTATTTATTTATTTATTTATTTATTACTCATTCTGGCAAAATATTTTTAATGAAGTAAAACAGGATTGAATATCTCTGTGGGATTAATTGTCATTGGTCTGGTACTGTGCATAAAAGCTGTCATGATTTGAAAAGAACCCTAAACCTGTTGATTCTACAGTATAATGCTCACTTGTGTGACAATAATCGTCAAAAGGGCCTGTGTGCAATGCTCTGAATTTACAGTTAATAATTACATTCATTTTTGTAACTTGTGTTTTTTAAATATTGTAATGAAATAGTACTGTGGTATTTGATCATTTACTAATTTGGCCATGTTGATGTTAAATTGTGCATGTACAGTAGTATACTTGCCTGTGTAGTGTCCATTATTTTACAGTAACTCATGGCCCCTGACATCTTTTGATGTGTAAGTCAGGGAGCAAAATAATGAGGCAGTAATTTTTTGAATGAGATCAAATATTCATTGTACTAATCTAGTGACACTGATAAACAAGTCCTTAACTAAAAAGTATGTACTGTGACCAAATGGCAAGTGGCAGCTTACTGCAGCTTCCCTTAATGTATACAATGTATGTATAATTAATGTATATGTTAATGTACATTAACGCGGGGGGGCGGGGGCATACCATACTTAAGTCTTGAGCCCATTTGTTTTATTCAGAAGTATCTACAATGTAAGTGAAATGACTTGATTTGAATAAAACATGAATACTGACCTGACCTGCTATTGTACTTACGCCCTCTAGTCCCGCGGGCGGAACACGGAACTGCACGTAAACCATTATATTTCATAACTCATTTGTAATATTATTACAAAAGCAAAAGAGAAAAAAAAGCTGACTCAATATCAAAATCGTTGTTTTCCTACCGTCAAACAGCGAAGGAATTTTTCGAATCGGTCATTTCACCGCTGAGATATCCCATTCGCAATGTGTCTAGTACCCCCATGCTTCCAAAACAAATGCGATCGACTAGCTTGCGTTTTGCTGCTCTGGTCTTACAACCTTGATGACGGTAAAGTCTCCCTGATCACGTTGTAGGGGAGGTCACAAGCTTTCCATTCATACCTTTACTTTGTTTGTAGCCCAATCCATTACAGAGTAATCGATGTGCAAACAAACACGCCCACCTACTGAATGAGATAAGGGGGAAAAAAAAAAATGCATGTGGCAATGGATAGCATGTGAGGTGCCAGAAGTTAACAGCCCTTTTAGAACTTAGTGTATCACTGGACATAAAGATTTACACAATGTTTATTTTTGGAGAGGTTTGGGGACCCTTGGGCTTAGCTTTGTAAAAACTCCTGTAGAATTTGATCCCTTTGTTCAAACAGTTCCAAATTATTACCCAGTATAGTAGACATGTTGATGAAGCACTGGAAAAATCTGGCTCTTTTCATATGCTACAAGTTGAAAAAATGACTATAGAACTTAAAAAAATGAAAAGCGTTTGTTGTTTTTTTATGTATTTTTTCTGGATATCTCCTTCCAGTGTGGTACTGAGTAAGACTTTTATCACACCTGAGGTTTTAGTCTTGATGCCCAAGGGGTTACCTTGAATTCAAGCCCTGAACCATACCTGTGCTGTCTATACTTTGGAAGATATTGTGATTTATTTAAGGGCACAGCCCCCCAGGCGGAAATTGTCTGTGAGGGGCTGGGGTTTTAACAGGCTTGCTTTTGGCTCAAAGTGTTTCCCAATGCTCCATGCATGTTTCTCATCAAATTATTAGCTGTATGCATGTTTTGCTGTTGTTCTGATGCAGATAATAAAGACTTTCTAGGACTTTCTAGGACTTCTTTGTGTGCGGTCAGTCAACTTCTTTAAACCGTGCTTACAAAATTTCCCAGAGGACAGAAAGTAGTATTTTCCTTTTGAAAACAGGAATTGAATATGAAGAATCCTTCTTTGGTATAAAAAATACTTTTCGTAAAGTGATGCTATGAGGAAGAAATCCAACAGTAACATAAGAGATTTGGAATTTCATCAGCCGATCCACACTTAGGGAACTCCCAAAACATTTCTTGTAATGGGTCATTCCGTGCCAACTCAAGCAGTGCCATTGCCCGTCCGTATCTCAGATTCTCCTAGAAAAATTCACCTGGGGGTTTTCAGACACGCTGAGTTCAGAAATGATAGCCATTATTAAAAAAAAAAAAAAATAATCCCCTTCAACCTGTGACCGTGTCAACCTAAAGTGAGAAAGGGACCTTGAACAGAAAAATCAAAAAATCACCCTGGGTGCAATTTAGATGCTACCATCATGTGTAGCACCTTGTTCTACTCGTACTGAATTGGGCTTTTCAGAACAAAATACTAGGAGCACCCTACTCACTTCTCGCAAATTGCCAGACGAGGGGTAAGTGACGAGTTTTATTCGAACTTCAGCCTAACCCTTTACCCTATAGGGGATGTGGGTCCTAAAATGTAAGTATTGCTGCAAGACACTTAGGAACAGTCTTTCAAATTATGTGAAAAACCCCCTTGAAATTTGAATTTTTGCAATTTGTACCAAGTTTAGGCCGGAATAACTTGTGTAGGGGTACTCCAAAAAATCACCCAACGATGGATAGATGTTAATGAGATCTACAAGTATCAAGCAAAATTTGTTGGTATCTAGGGATTTTGGATTTTTGATGTTGCATTTGTCATGCATTTGAGCATTGCTTATGGCCACTTTGGTGAGGTTAAAGTACCACATAGTTCTATCCTAACTGGCTATTTATTCAATTGTGCATTCTCTGAGGATTGATCTAGAGGAAAAAGTAACAATGTGGGCTTCCAATGGCACTAGCTTGGAGCTGAGGGGTTATGAACTTGCATATGGGACTTGGGACTTCGTTGTTATGATGACACATTTGAAACTACTTTTGAAAGTATTTTTTATAAGTTGTGGTGCCTACCTAGGGGTATAATTAATTAATTAATTGACTGACCAACCATTTGTGAAAAAGCCACTTGCTGCATTCTCATGCTAGCCAATCAGTCAATTTCAGGTACAACTGAAAGTCTTTGGTTTGGAGGTCTTCGATGAGAGAGACAGGTGTATTTAAACGGTGCGTAAACAGGGAAGATTTTTTTTTTAAAGAAAAAACGTGAATTTTTAGTTTTTAGAACCCAATTAAGTAAGGATAGGGTACACAAAACAGTTATTGTACATGCACACTAATTGTAAATACTGTTGACCTATAGGTTCAATATGGTTTAGGGCACATTTTACCTGTACGGTGGCTGCCATGATATACCTGGTCAAGCTGTTGAATTAATTAGCTGAGTATAGATGTGTTGGTGGTTCCCTGTACAGTGCATTGTTGGTGTCATGCAGCTATTGGTCTATAAGTCCATCTCCATCCCTGAATGCTGTTTAGGATTTCGGATTTAGCCCGACTGCAGCTGTACAGGGATCTAGAATCTTCCGTGGTCAGGCCTCCCACAACATAGATGATTATTTGTATTGTGTACAGACAAGTAGCCTAATGGCACAGCTGACCCTTCCTTGGAGTGAGTGGGTGAAGCTTTTGAATGGACACCAGATTTGTGGCTGGTTGGCTCAGTGGGGTTATTCATTAGCTTTTCACCTCTGGAGACCTGGATGTGAATCCTTTTGGGGTTTGTATCCATGGTTACGAGTGAAATGAGTGGGTAACCTCAACCCTATCCCTGGGGGAGGGAGGGGGGGAGGGCGATAGACCACGTCACAAAACAACGACACAATCTGGCACAGTCTGACAATTTAGCAGTCTCTTGGGCCTAGGGCTGAATATGAGGTTGGGTTGCAGGTCAGGATTAAGGTGCATTAGCAGTGCTTTGTGGGAATCCTCAGTGCCACACTGCACTAAATACACACCAAGATCCGTTTTCAAATAAATAAAATTATGGTTAAGTCTCAAATATATGTATAATTATATGTATTTTCATTTGCTAATAACAGAACAATCCCAAAATGATATTTAATGCTGAACCAAATACTTGTTCTTCCTTTACTTGCTGTATCTTCAGTAAGTGCTACAATACATATTTCTTGATAAGAAACCTTTGTAATCCAAGCCTAATGGGGTATACCCTGGATAGCTGTTTTTAGCTCTGCACCAATAAGGGGTGAATTATTCAATGTGATGAAAACGTCACCTTGTTATTTCAGCAAGCTTGAATGTGAACTGGCACCCAACCTTGTCCCGAGACTTTGAAAAAAGGTATATTTGTGACAAATTACAGACTTAATAGTATCCCAGCAGAGCTCAAATGAAGACCTGTTGTGTTCAAGACTGTGTTTTTTTTTTTTTTGTGACAACATATACTGCTCTGTACCAGGCCTTTTTCATTTGCGTCACACTTAGATTTTTACAGTTGAGAAGCAAAGAAATGTCAGGGTCCCTGTGGGTCTTTGTGACTGGGTCCTGAGCTACTTCAGTTCTGGAAACTGCAACACACCAAGAGAAATCTTGGCTGTCACTTCTCAACACTTCTCAAATGCTGACACATTTCTCATGAGGAATTCAGATTTGATTTAGTGTAAAGACCTTTGATTTTATCAGTCTATGTCCTTGATTTGGTTCTTTTGGTGCAGCATACTGTACTATGAAAGTCAGGCTGCTGCTGAGTATTGGCCTGCAGCTGCAGACCCATCTGGAAGGACTGTGTGCCATGAGGGGGGAGGGGGGAGGGGGGAGGGGGGAGGGAGGGAGGGAGGAGGGGGAGGGGAGTGTATTTTAAACTGATGAGAATTACACAATGAGCTTCCTCCTCTGATTTAATATCAGATTAGGACCTAGCAAATGGATAGATTATTACATTTGACCAAACAATGTCATTGGGGGATTCCTGTTTTTGTTCCTTGAACCCTGAAGTCTCTATGCCATGCTTTCCAAAACTCTGTACGCACAAGTACTGTAGCCATCGCTATCAGAGTACAAGGGCAGTGCTGTTGGGTGGACTGCAATGGTGCTTAAGTAAACTACAACATTTGTTTGGCCTTCCAAAGCCACTAAAGAACCTTGGGTATACCAGGAGAACACCAGGGCAATGCCAAAACCAATCAGGTTGACAAATCCTGGCCAGGCAGTGTATCTGCACAAATGTACTGATATACTCACACTGATTGCATACTTGAGTAGATTTAACCTTTATTCTGCCCAGTAACGATTCAAAAATCTGTGATTGATATGAATAGAGATGTGTAACCAACACATTTGTTTGAGATGATCATGGACACATCCTCTGTTATAAATGACTGCAGGTTAAAATGACTGCAGAGCAAATTGTAGTTATTACTCTGAGATTCCCCTGCTTTGACACGCAGTCACCATTATTATAAAGCACTTGATCTATTAATATTAGACCTACCTAAAGTACTAGTAATGAAAACAGTAAGTCAATATCAGGGCTGTCCGAAACAGAAAACAAAATTAAGGCTGAAAACTGGGACAGTCACATTTTTCCCAGGACATCTCGTAACCCCAGTACAAAGTCTTAATGTTATTGTACTTGCATTGTTGTTTTTTTTTCTTCTTCATTCATTTTTAAAGTTTTGACAATTTGTTACCAGTAAGAAACACACACTAAAAGCCACAAACAGAATGTTTTTTATCTGCCTAAAAGAACAAAGAACAAAAAGGCATAGCAATAGTATCCACAAAAGCCTGAAATGGATTTCAGTAAAAACACGCAAGGGGTGCAACTCCAGCAAAGGCGCTCTGTGTGGAGTGCAGGATGTGCCCTATAGTCTGGACATCGCGAGTTCGAGTCCAGGCTATTCCTTTGCCGACTGAGGACGGGAGCTTCCAGGGGGCGGCACGCAATTGGCCGAGCGCCGCCTGGGGGGAGGGAGGGTTAGGTCGGCCAGGGTGTCCTCGGCGCACCAGCGACCCCTGTAGTCTGGCCGGGCACCTGCGGGCATGCCTGTAAGCTGCCCGAGAGCTGCGTTGTCCTCCGACGCTGTAGCTCTTGGGTGGCTGCATGGTGAGTCCGCAGTGTGAAAAAAAGCAGTCGGCTGATGGCACACGCTTCGGAGGACAGCATGTGTTCGTCTTCACCCTCCCGAGTCAGCGCAGGGGTGGTAGCGGTGAGATGGGCCTAAAAATAATTGTCCATTCCAAATTGGGGAGAAAATAATAAAAAAATAATTAGCAACGTTTTTAATAAAAATAAATTTAAAAATTCAGCCAGATGTCTGTGACCCAGGATATCAACTCACCCGACCACTATCTCTTCCCAATTTTTTATTTTATTTGATTAAAAATATGTGGGTACTGTAACTGTTAAGGCAGGCAAAACAAGGCGCTATTATTATCTCAAATCCTTCTCTATGACAAAACAAAGTAATTTGTCTCTGTGAATCTGTGATAAGCCTTACAGCAGGTACCTTGCATGTGAGGTGATTTGCACTTACGATTACCTTTAGAATAAAGGAGCCAGTTGTGTACAGTGCAGGGAGGCTTCTTGCTGTAGATCCTGCTGTTCAGTGCTGTCAGGGCTCCCACATGCAGTGCTCCAGAGGATGTGGTTGGCAGTGCATAGCAGCTTGTCTTTGGTGTAGTGCAGTGCTTGGACAGGTAGAGCTGTACAGCTACTGTTGCATGTGACCCTCCCCAAACCCAGCGGAAGTGAAACAGCAGGGCTGTGGAGGCAGATTGCTTTGAAAGATGAACTAAAGAAATGAGCCCAGGAGGCTGAGTACATTTTTCTAGGTTACTGCTTCACACAGGAAACACCTTCTACTATGAGTAATTGTTTTTTTTATTGAAAAAAATGTTTGTATTTAGGTGGCATGCCATAGATTTCATAAGGAAATGATATGGGGGGGGGGGCATATTAATAGGACTAGAACTGTTAACCATACATTTTAACCATAAAACTACAGCATGATCAGGGCTGGCTCAACAGGGCCCGTTGTTGAGGGGGGGCCCTAAACTTCAGAGGTGAAAAATCTGAGTTTCATTTTTTTGGTGAAAATTAATCACCCCCGTGATCTATGCAGGCAGCGAACACAGTGCCTGCCTAGAGGTCCAGCAACCAGTTGTGTCACTGTGATCAGCTCAATCTTATGCTCTCATGAGCGAGAACGCGGCAGTGAAGATTTAACGGTAGGAGGCAAGAAATGTAGGACTAGTATCTAGGCCAGTGATACTCGGTCCTCACTTGCTCTGGAGCCACATGAGCAGTAAGTGTCAGCTAAAGAGCCACAACATACACAATAAGTATGAAAAGAACGTTCAGGATTAAATAAAAATTATTAAACTAAATATTGGTGAAATGCACAGTCCAACTGAGTAAAATTATTTTAATTAACCCTCTTCTTTGTGGTGTTTCTCCTAACTAACTGCAATGCACATTACTGCTTTATGTTATTAAACACACTTACAGTATGCTTTATAAAAATATGAAAGCTCTCATTCTTACCTGTATGGCTGTCAGTTAGATACACAGTCCTCCTTGGAAGCGTCAGGTTCTATGGTGGGCACTGCAATTTGAAGGCATTCTTTTGTGCGCTGAAAACCGAGTCGATTCTGCAGATTATTTTTAATCTGAGCGAGTGCAGAGAAAGATGCTTCACATCTGTAAATTGATGGAAACATCGAAATAAACTACCTTGCCAATTTTGTGATATGTGGAAGATGGCTCACTAATTTCCAGAAGTAGTCTCGAAATCCTCGTTGCAATTCATCAGAGTTTTTCAACTCTACAGACTCCATCAGCAGGTCAGCAGCATCAGGATTTTTATCAATGATGCTTTGGACATGAGAAAAAAGCTTGTATTTACCACTCCTAACATTGCTGTGCAGTACATCTGCCCTGAGATTATTCACTTCAGTAAAACGCTATGATTGGGCATAACCAAATTGGGGATGGGCGAAAAATACAAATCATAATTGGCGACTTAAAAAATGAATGCTTTTAACGGTGCATTTGAAGATATAGTAGCGTTGCGTGGAAATGAATGAGGCTCACGCAGGATTTGCAGGTTCTTCATTCATGGTTTATTAAAGCTGGGACTCTACACTGGACAGGTAAACGTGCTGCTTTACCAGCCAATGGTACAAGTACAGCTGAGCAGTGTAGTGCTACTCCGACACTAGTGTGCTTTCCATCCATTTACCCAGCGAGTTTATAAGTTACTCGGTAAAATTGCTACAAAAATAGTAGCGACATAAGGCCGAAAAAGTGGTTTTCCACCCACTGCAAATTGTAGCGAGTCAAAGGGAATTCCCTGTGATGTTTTGTGATGTCATAGCCTAATTTGCATGTGTCGCTACGTTTTATGGTTATTCCCAAGAAATAAACTCGCTAGATGATTTTCCATACATTTTTTTTACTTGCTCGCTAGTCTAGCGAGTATATTCTACCGAGTTAAGCATTTAAAAAAAAAAAATGAACCTTGGCCCTGTTCCACATATGCAGTTCACAAAACCAACAATAAAGTGTGCATCCTGTATGGCAAAACTGAACCTGCAGTGAGTGTCAGAAATGATGTAAATAAGTGTTGCATGCGTAAAAAGTAGCTACAAAGGTAAAGGGAAAACCAGCAGCATTGTTTTCACGTATTTTCCCACTAGTTTAAAGGTTTTGTGTAACACAGTGTACGCGCATACTACTAAACTCCATAAGCAGAAAGAAAAAAGAAAAAAAAATAGTATAAAGCCATTTAAAAAGTATGTGTGTGTGTATACTGGATGTGTGTGTGTCTATTATATATATATATATATAGTGACAGAGGGGGTCATATCATCATTCTGTGTATGAAAGTAACAGAATTTAAATATACAGAGGGGAATCTTAAACCATTCTCTGTGTCTTCTTGGTTTCTGGTCACAAACTCCCCCACTGACATAGAATGCTTTTAAAAAGAGTCATAAACTAACTAGTAAACAAGTGGCTTATCGTCACGATCGCTGAATGACAGTTTTGGTGCCACAAGCCAGACAGTTCTGGGTGCTTTGACACCTAAGACAGGAACCAGTCCATGACATAAATCCAGCCAACAGGGGACAGAATAGCTGACCAATGGAGAACAAGGGGCCGCGTCGGAACGAGAACAACTAATGAAAAACACTCCACGTGGACTCAGGTACCGCCCAAAATAACCAAACTATCCAATCACAGGGGTAAAGAACATTACAAAAGTATGAGTGCAACACTCAGACAGCGCTCCCGCAGTGCACAGCAGTTAAGTATTCAATGAGTAGTGTTTGAATCCTCTTATGAACTCGAGAATAAGCAGACCTTAAAGTAAAATTTAATGTTTTGTTTTAAGTGGAATGTAAGAAAAGTATTATTGCTTTCAAGTTATGGCTTTGAGTTAATGAACACTATAGTAATTGTTTTATGTGATTTATACAAATTGATGTGGGTTTAATAAAGCAATTGTCATTCTGCGTTAGAAGCTAGAATCCAAATTTAGCTGTCTTGATAATAGATAATTCTCGATAGGTTGTCTGGATGCAAAACTATACATATGAGACTGATTTAATGATGCTTTGATTATCAAATATTAATGAAAGTAAATATTTGTGTTACTAACGATACTCCTGTTAAGACTAACCTTCATCTTAAATAACTGTCAGGAATGCAGTTGTAACCTTTAAGGGAATCTCCCATAGATTACGTTGGATCACTGATCAACCAGCTGTACTGTTTAGTTTAGTTAATTCTTCATTTCTGTATTATTTTAGTTTAGTTGTTGCACCTTTAATTTTTCCTTTATTTCCTTCAGTTTGTTTAACTTAATTTTAAAGCTGAGGGAACACAAAGCCACTTTGTGGCTTGGAACTTGGTTTCAGGAGACTAGGTTTCAGACCACTGCATGAACACCAGGGGAGACTTGAGGAGACTAGTGGCATCAATCAGCCAATCAAAAGCCCACTTTTAAAATGGGAGAAAATATACTGAATAAAGAATAAAAAGATAAAACAAATTCTGACATTATTTCTCAGTTTGTGTTCTTATTGCGTATATTCGAAATGATACAGAATAATACTGACAGATCTCTCATTTACCAATTTCAGTTGGGGAGGTGGAGGTTACTGAGTAATTTATTTTAAATTAATATCTTTAGCAAAAGGTGACGCATTCACTGGATTTGCTTGTGTGATTGTCAGGCAAATCAGCGCATTTTTGGCAGACACGATAAAATTTAAAAAATACTAATACTTCTGATTTGTTTATATTTTGGGAAACCCCCTGTCACAAGGCTGGCTGGTAGTGACATGTCAGACCCGGAAGAAACACACAGACAGACGGTGGTGATGAGTAATGCTGAGTGCAATGGTGGCACTCAGCATTTATTAAACGAAATAAAAGGTTTAAACAGACAGAACACAAAACAGGACACGGCACTTACGCCAAAATAAATGTATAGACAAAAACGGACTAAACAGTAAACAGACAAACGAACAAACACGGTGAGCAGATACTTTAACTGTTCTTTTTATAATTCACAATTACCTCCGTCTCCAATCCCGTTCTCCACTCACCGAACACCCAACCCCGAGTGAGTGAAATGTGCATCTATATATACTGTTGTGCTGGGATTCAATTACTAATTAATTATTCACTTGAATCCCAGCACGTGAATTAATTATGTGCAACCTCGTGCTTAAATACAATTACATCTTAAATAACTCGTGCTGCACACACCCATTTATATCCCGTGCAGCCATCTCTATACACCAACATTTACACGCAACACTTAACATACAACATATAACACACACTATGCACAAGGGCGTGGCCACATTGCCACTCCCCCGATACAGTCCATATATGGATAGTATTCATCACATGATTTGAATTAACGTATAATATGATTCAGAAGGATTCCCTAAAATTGTCAGGGAGCAGACTACTTGTTCGTAGAAAACAAATTCATGATTTCAAAAGTACAGTTTAAAAAACATAATACACATTCAAAAAACTCGCACACTAGGAAATTAAGTTTCTGTCACTTTATTTATCAGCTGTCCATCAAATCAACAGTACGAAGGCCACTCTTGAAATCAGGACTTAAAGGATGTGTTGCAGTAAGAATACCTCTGTTAAGAAAGGGGCACACGACTAAAAGGCTAAAATATGCACAAGTACACAGAAATTGGACTATGGTCAAAGGTGCTTTGGACTGTTGATGGATGGACAACGGCACCTGTGCCTTCTGCCAGTTCTGTTGTCAATTCAACGCTTGTCTTCTTTCTATTCCTTAAGGTATTATCTTCAAGTATTCCTCAGGCTTGTTAGACAGCTTTTTGTGTCTTCCGGTCCTGGGTTTGCCAATTACAGATAATGTTTCTCTGTACTTGTTGATTATGCCTAGGATACCACACCTTGAAAATCGAGTGATGTGAGCTATTTCACTCAATGTTTTTCCTTCTTTATGCAAGTCAAGGTTGTTATAATAGTAGACAACACTAGTGGAGGCTTTGAGTAAAGAGTCAGAGTATATATACATATTAGTGTTAAAGTGTTTCTTCCTCATGTTCTTAACTTGTTTTGTTTTTTTCAAGTGCAGAGACAACATCATATTCGTTCAGTAATTGTAAACATAATTGTTGTGTTTCTTCTTTGCTCCATGTCTGCCAACTTTGTTTTTATCATCAAAGCATGCGTATTAAACAATGTGACGTCACTGGAATGGCGAGGAAGGGCGCTAGGACCAGAAACACGCTCGTTACGGTTTACATGCAAGTGTCGAATAAAATGTCGCTGCGAATAAAAAATAAAACCACCTCTAGAGAGCGAGCTTGTCATACGAGTAAAAAATAAAACCACCTCCTGCGAGCGAGCTTGTCATACGAGTAAAAAATAAAACCACCTCCTGCGAGCGAGCTTGTCATACGAGTAAAAAATAAAACCACCTCTAGAGAGCGAGCTTGTCATGTGAGTAAAAAATAAAACCACCTCTAGAGAGCGAGCTTGTCATGCGAGTAAAAAATAAAACCACCTCTAGAGAGCGAGCTTGTCATGAGAGTAAAAAATAAAACCACCTCTAGAGAGCGAGCTTGTCATGAGAGTAAAAAATAAAACCACCTCTAGAGAGCGAGCTTGTCATGAGAGTAAAAAATAAAACCACCTCTAGAGAGCGAGCTTGTCATGAGAGTAAAAAATAAAACCACCTCCAGAGAGCGAGCTTGTCATGAGAGTAAAAAATAAAACCACCTCTAGCGTTTACTGTTTTGTTGGATATATTTTCTTATTCGCATAAGTTTTACCGAGCTTAAAAGTTGGATGGAAAAAGGCCTTGT
Organism: Acipenser ruthenus; assembly: GCF_902713425.1. Taxonomy (NCBI): domain Eukaryota; kingdom Metazoa; phylum Chordata; class Actinopteri; order Acipenseriformes; family Acipenseridae; genus Acipenser; species Acipenser ruthenus. The sequence continues at coordinate 5,871,826 of NC_081192.1, read as the reverse complement.
GACAAAATAATACAAATAAAATAAAAGCAGGCCCGTGTGCTGCAACCAGTCGCGAAAATTGCGTTATAAAAGACTCTCAAACAATTTTGGATTTGCAGTATGTAGCTATTCTGATTCCAGACTATTTTTTGTTTTAAAACAGATGTTAATTTGGCAGGTTTATTTGTGCCACATATGTATTGTCTGTGGTCAGATTCATGTTCCCTGTAGAACTGTACATAAACATAGTCATGTTGCTGCTATGCAATGTGGCTTTTATGTTCTGTATAGTTCTAGATTGTGTATTGAAAACCTGTTCTTTTAAAATTTTCTATGGTGCCCCACTGCCCCTTTTTAAAGCTCCCATGATTTATTTTTGTATTTATATTTGTCGGTGAAGCGCCGTATGTTTTGTTATTGATTATTTGTATTTATGTATTGATGGCGTAGCCGTGTGTTTTGTGGTATTGTTTAGTAGCGTGGATGGGAAGCCCAATCCAAATTAAAAACCTTGTGCAGAAGGTGGCCATCTCCCAAATTAATTAAGCGATTCATTTGTTGCTAATCGGGAGATGGTCACCTGCATAAAAGCCTGCAGCTCTCTGTACTCCGTGTGGGTGTTAGGAGCGAGAGAGAGAGAGAGAGAAACAAAACTTAAATAATAATAATACAGGGACAGTGAAGGCTACTGCCCAGCCTGACCTATATTGTTTAGTATTTTGTGTTTGTGATTATTTTTGTTTAACATTTTTATTTTGCTCTGCGAGCACAGTCTTTTTTTGTTTGAACTTTTTATTTATTTTTGTTATTTAAATAAAACGGCGCGCAGCGTCTCTTTGTTTTGAATCTGCAGTACTGGCGTCACTGTGCAGCCACCCTGTCACAATATGGTTTTTGTATCTACCTAACTGTTGCTGCATTCATTAGTAAGCATTTTAAGGATATGATCATTCAATTTTGATGACTCAACCTCAATTATTTCTAATGTTACAACAAAAAACACAATGGTAGAAATAGAAAAATGTCACACAATAGAACTTTACACATACCTGTTTAAAGTAAATTATTACTAATCAAAACAATTTCTTAATATTATCATTAACCTTTTCTGTCTTTGATTATATATGCAAATTAAATAGTCAAATTACATTCTGGAAAGCCTGAATTGTCATCTAAAATATAGGTAACACCAGTGACAAAAGGCAGCACAAGCATTTTTTAATGTAATGTAGTAAAAATATCAAAATACATTAAGCTGTCATTTATGTTGATTTATAATGTTAATGGGTTAACTATTATCTAACTAAGTTTTGGTTTAAAAAAAAGAATTACATTTTTTAAAAGTTGGCTGTTCAAAAAGCCACCATTTTTGTAGAATGACCCTATTATTCATTTTTATTATTTAGTCATTTTAGCAGATGCTTTTATCCAAACAGTACTGTTTACTGTTTGTATTTAATGTACTATGCCCTGTATTTCACTGTACTTAATGTATTGTGCATTGTTCCTCACTATCTTGTAAAGTGCTTTGTGATGGTGGTCCACTATGAAAGGCACTATATAAAATAAAGATTGATTGATTGATTGAAAGCAACTTGGAGACTAGGGGGGTGAACTATGCATCACAACTGCTGCTGATGATAGAGAGATATGTTTGTCTTTTCACATCACAGCGATGTCAGAATGTGTTCACACAGTAGTAATGGAAGTAAACTGTGAAGCACTGCAGCCAAGTTTCATTGATTCAATTATTGGGTTTCCTTGTATGTTTACCATCGAAGAGTAGCTTTACAGCGGTGAAAGCTTGGCACGAAGCCAGCAAAAAGCTACATTTAACAGTCTCTAATCATTAATTACAGAATAGGTGATTTAAAGACTTTCTGTTGAGCTTCCCATCTCCAGACCTTCTGTAAATCGTTTTGAACTCATGTTGGTAGTGAAATCAAGCCTGATAAATAATGTAGCTCTTAGACAGACTCATTGTGTTTCATATTTACTGTACAGTTTAATTACAGGGTTTATTGAAATACTTTTGAAACTCAGTCTCATGCCTGGAAGTGAGAAATCGGACAACCTTAAATTTGACAGTATCCTGTAAATTCAGCCACGTGAGTGAAGGGACTGCTTTTGGAAGTACTACGGTTAGCAGGATTCGGAGGTTCCCGGGTCATGTTTACCCCAATCCGTGCCTCTTTTGAATGAGCATTGCAAAAAGTGCTCTAGGTAGGATCATCCACTAGAAAGCTTAAAATTGCTGTTTTTATTTTCACAAATTCTTTTTTTTTTTTCTTTTCCTTGGAAGGCACAGTATCACATTATGCAGGTTGCAATACGAATGTGATGATCCTGAGAGGCTGCTTTTCTATGGCGTGTGATCAAACAATGAGTAATGATGGATTATTTTGTTAAAATGCTAAACTTTATGAGCTAGGGAATGTATGTACTCATAGCAACTATTAATCTGATTCATGCAACATTCATGAATCGCTTCCTGATTCATCAATGCACTCATGCAAATGTTTTCACCCCTATCATCAGCTAAATGTGACTCTTCCTCCCTGCTATTCAGTTCAGTTCAGTACTGGGAAGAATTGTATGCTTGGACAGTGCAGACAGGAACACCTCTCCTACTGGAAATACTACCACAGTATATATCTTTCTAGCAGTCTGTTTTTCATGGTAAGTAAATAGTAAAGACTGTGTTTTCTGGTTTCTGCATTTGGACAACATTACAGAAGGTCCTGAAATCAAAATCTGAATCTGTCCTTTTCTAGAAACGCTGGTATACACTATGGTTGCTTTTTTTTTGGTGCTTCTATGCTTTTTAGGAAGGCATCTTCACTGGGAGATTGCCTTGATTTGTATTTTGGGGGGGGACGGGACTTTGTAACTGCAACAGAGGTGCAGGATGTATGCTACCCTTAGGCACAGTAAACAGACAGAAAAGGAAATCACAAGGTCTTGTGATCTACACTGTTGTTGCTCTTCATGTTAAGAGGAGTAATGAAAAAGAGAAGGAAGCACAGCAAGTCACAATGATGAGCTCCATCCTAGTATTTTGGTTTTCACTTGTTGAGAGAGAAAGAGCTGGCAGTGGAATCAGTGGCGATTTTTCAGGAAACATCTGTAAATTCTCATTTTAAATAGGAGCAAAGACTTCCTCTAACCTTTTAAAGTCCATATCTCACAAAGAAAATAATGTTTTGGCTTTGGGGTCGTACTTGGTTTACTTTCACAATGAGCAAGAAATTAAATTTCCATGATAAATTTTATGCCACTGAGATGTGTAAATCTATCAATAATTCCGGAAAATACCGACAGCGCACCGGAGATGCACGAAGTTGGCGTGACGTCACCAGGGGAACACACACAGGAACAGAGGAGAGATATACATGGCTTCAGACTGTGAAAGCCATCATTACGAATTTCTCCAATGTTTTGAGTAGTCTGTATTACAATAAGGACAGCGGGAGTGTGGTGTGTAATGAAAGACATTGTGGGGAGGAAGAATAAGTGGTTTGAGGCCCGATTCCGAACTGTTTTGAACCTCCAGCCGGAGAAAATAACCACGCTGGCATGAGGAACGTGAGCAACACGCCCCCTTGTCTGCAGGTCGGCAGTTCTGAATGCTGTTCATGTATACAGTTAACCCCGGCTAGCAGTTCATTTATGGCAATAAAAGAAGTGTATTTCTATATTTGGTTTGTTTTACCATTTGTGTCTTGCAAACAGTGTTTACCGTTTCCCATCCACTTAAAAAATATAGCATTGACTATTACAGGGCCGAGATGACTTGCATGGTCACGTATAGCTCTTCAACCTCATTCATGAAATAAACACTTATGCTTCCCCCGATAAAGTGAAATTAAATAGACCTAACCTTGTGAACGGCATGTAATTATTATTATTTGTTGGCAGACGCCCTATACCTAGTAATGAGCATATGAACATTACCTTAAAGATACAATTGAAAATCGAAAGCTTACCTAAAAAAGCTGGATGAGTGGATTCATTCTTTTGATTTGTGCATCAGAAATCTTGAGCACGCAATGTGTTTGTACTGGTTTATAGTACTCTGACGTTATTGTTTTTTATTAAGTCAGCAATATGAAAGCCTTGCTCACGTTTATTTTCTTTGGGTAGTTTTTGGCCACGGAGTTCATTTGATAACGGTATATTGTATAGTAATAATTATGATAATAATAATATCTGACGTCTGAAAAAACAAATGCAACACTTACAGAGAACTGATTATGCACAGTGGATAGCCTAGTAGTATTGAGCACTAGTGCACTGGGTAAGAAATAAAATCTATGGTAATCATTTTATATCTATATGAAGTGTCTTATAGATGCAGCTATTTAAAATGTATTTTTGATATACAAGTAAACGGTACGAAATTGTTTAAGTCTGGTAAAAAAAAAAAAAAAAAAAAAAAAAGTATTGCGGTTTCTAAGTGGTTCCGCTGTTGTCAGGGGAAGATGAATCAATGGTCACTTCACTTGATTGTCTTCGTGAACAGCTGTCTTTGTAAAGGTCTGCATGTGTTTGTGAACTTGTGTACCAGTGTCTTACAAAAGAGAAAAAATACAATTTGTACCTGCCAGAAACCAACAAACAAAAGCTTTAGTCTCCGTATTCTGTGTTGTACGAAGTGATCATTGCATTGTGCACGAGCTCGCTGATTTTACTGTCATGGAATACAATACAGTACTTTTTGTTTTCATGCAATGCATTCCCTTGCGCCTATCTAAGGTGAAATGTATTTTTGACACCGTTTAACCATCGCGAAATAGGCCTGTAAGTATGATCGTTTTGTTTATGCCATAGACATATGCATGCATGTTTATGGTTTATGGTTGGTGTTTTCCCCTAGTGATGTCAAGATGTCAAGATTTGAAATCAGGGCTTTTTGGCAGAAGCACTACAGTTACAGCACAAAAGTATACATTTTATATATATATATAGTGTAGTTTAATAAAATATAATCAGAATGTAATGTGAAATAGGTGGCATATGGACTTTAAGTGCCTTTTAAGAGAGGTGTCATTTTAATTTCTAGGTGAGTAAACCCTTTTTAACCCCTCCTTACTGTAAATCAAATGAGGAAGTGAATGTGAACTGCATGTATGGCCATGATACCTGCTGCACAGGAAGACTGTTGTGTGGTCAAGTCTGGAAAACTAAACACTACAGCAAAATGAAAAAAAGACTGGTGAGAAACATACAAGAGGTCTGAAAATGTTTATTTCATTTTTAAAACTATCACTGCTGGTGTATTGCAATTGGACCGCCTTTCAATCACTAGCCTTATGATAGGAGACAGGAGTGGCTGTTGTTATCTCAATGGTAAAGAATAGCTTTGTTGTTCCTCCACGACACTGCCAGAGGAAATGCAGCCCCTGCAAGCCTGCGTGATGAAGCAGGTGTGGAAAGGAACAGGGATTGATTTTGATGAACAGCGCTCTGGCCCCCTGTGGGGGACTGTGATGTAATGTAGTGTGACCTTGTAATTGAGGATTTGGAAAGATGATCATTGGTCACTTTTTGCCACCCACTGCCTCAGGAGCTTGCCTTAGTCTTCTGTTTTTATTTTTGGCCTTAATATAATAAGAATCTCAATTGCTTAGCTTTGACAGCAAATGATGGAAGAAGTACAGTATAGTACAGTTTATCCATGGCACAAGATATATATATTTTTTTTATATAAATGTACCAAACTGAATTCAGAAATTGGTCTGACAGTTGATGGCAACGTTTCCAAAGCCACTACAGTTGTCAATTGTAATTTCCTTACCTGACCAAAAAAATACCAATCATGCAGAAAAAATGGCTTTGATCAGAATGGAACATGCAGGTTAATTTTAAATGTATACTTTTTAAAAAGTTATTTTTACAGTTTTTTACAACTGTATTTTCAATAACATGGACAATACTTTTCAATTTCTAATACTTCTAATGACAGAATGCATTTGTCTCCTGATTAACGAATTCAAAAAAAAAAAAAAAGATTGCTGGTCCTGTGAAATTTGTATTAACGAGAATTGACTGTAGTTGCAGGCCTATTGTGTCCATAAGAAATGTAGCAAATACCAGATTTCATTATTCTTTAGTGAGGAGTTTTAGGGCTGGAATCCAGAAACAGTGAGTCGAAACAGATCTTACAGCACCAATCCCAGTCATGTAAATCAAGCCACAGTGGATAAAAAGGGGAGCTGTGTAGACAAAAGTGAGGCTTTTGGGATGTGAGTCAAACTGGATGCATATACACAGGGTGAGTAGTTGATCACTTAATCCCAGTGATAAGCATGCTTTTATTTAAAACAGCAGCTCCCTCACTATACATTGAAGCAGCTAGCTAAAATAATTTGCTGTTCACGTGTTTTTTTTTTTTTTTTTTTTAGTTTTTAAATCTCTGCTGACATGTTGAGTGAAACATGGAGAGACTGAGTCATTCATTAGTGATTGTGTACCTCCTCAGTTTGGCTGCTTACAAGTGTTTGTTTTGTTTTACATCCTTTAATTGCCAATGTAATTCACTGAATGATTTGTATCTGACACTTTGAAACACATGATCCTGTGTTCCCAGGTGCTGGAAATTAGTCCTCTGCTACAGGAAAAGTGTATCCAAACTGTATTTGTTATCCCTGCCTGCAGGGATATACTGGAGGAACCTGTAAGATGTACATCTATACAGTCTGCTTATAAAATGCAGATAGGGATTACCAGAAACTATTTATGGACCCCGTTGGCTCTGCATAGTAGCAAGTGTGTTGCACCCTCCTGGCATTTTCTTGTCATTCTCAATGTGAAAAGGGTTATCTATCTATCTATCTATCTATCTATCTATCTATCTATCTATCTATCGCTCCCTCGCTATAAGGCTCTTGGTTATAATGCGCCTCGGATATAATGCTCCTACAGCATGACCCCCAGTTCCCTATACTAGTGATTCATGCAATATTTCTACAGTAAATACAGTACCAGTGTTGTTCAAACTGTAAACAACTTCTCAGTGTAACTTCCGTTTCTGTCGCTTCCTTTTGAAACAGTATTGAACTGAAGAAAAGCTGCGCTGGCACTTTATAACACAGACATCTTATTCAGCATTTGTTTTGTAACTAAATAAATATTAGGCATATTACATGGTTATCTTTCCTAATGACGCTTCAGCCCCGCTCCGGCAGCCGAACCTGGGGCGAGACTATTCTCTCTTCCCCTCTCCCGACCCGCTCTCCTTCTCGCACTTGGTTCGCTTGTCTGTCGCTTCAAACTGAACTCCCGACTGCCGTTTAGCCAGGCTATTTATAGTTTAAAAACTGCTAATTAAAATGATCCACGAGTGTGGTGCTTTATGCATGGTTAATTCACGAAAAGTTACATTTTTGCTTCACTATATGTGCATTATAGAGAGGGAGTTATTTTATTTTGTATTTTAGTCAGATGTGTGTTGTGTCCAGCGGCGCCCCCCACCCCCTCCCCCATTTATAACACTCTTCATTTATAACGCTCATATTGTGTGTCTCCCGAGACCCACGTTGTAGCGAGGGAGCACTGTATATGTATATATATATTATATATAGTGGAGCACATATATCACTCAACTTTAGAGTTTTAAATATATCTACAGAACCTTTTACCAACTGTTATAAAACCTGCTTGGAATATTCTTCAATATAAGTTATTGAGAGCAGCGTAATATGGGGAAAAAAGGAGGGGCTTGTCTGTAAGTCACACTTCCATTTTTTGACAGTAGATACAGTGTGAAGAATTATGTTTTAACGGTTGGAATATGCAGCTATGCTATTAGCATTAAATACATTGAAAGTATGCATTTTAATTTACTCCATGAAAATGATAAAGCTCAGTAAGCTAAATATTCTTTTCATTGCTTGCAGAAAATCTGCATAAACTGCTTCTCTTGTGCACTTGCATTCTTGTTCAAACCTGTCCATCAGTTATGAGAGGCATTTCTTTGAGGAGCAGGTTGCTTTAGTTTTAATGGTATGGCCACTTTGTGTAAAGATTTTGCATTCCAGTGAGACTTTTGCCCTATGTTGTGACCCAGTTTCCCTTTGATGGAAGACTTTGCAACATCTGACTGTTGTCCTTGGATGAAAGGCTGTTGCCTACACTTAACAACAAGGGACTGTATTTCTGCAGTGTGAGATTTCTGTCTTCTGATATGAGACTACTGTATTGCCCTCTGACATGTGGTTGTGGCCAACCCTTAAAAAGGTATCGGAGTGTTTGGTCATGAGAGACGAGGTGACACAGTTCAGCAATGCCATAGCTTTTACTTGGGTTCATAGCCACACTGGTTGTGAACCCCTGGCATTTTCAGAAGCTCATCGCACACTGTGCTGCATGTAGACGGTTCATATCAGCATACCTTAAGCATTTTAATATGGTAACATAAATCAAAAGTTATAAGGAGACTTACCTGCCTATTAGTCTGGATAACAGCTAGAGAACCAGTTCGCTCCTGAGTTGTCTCCCATATTTTGGATTTAACTGCAATGCGTTCCACTACCTCAGAAATTCATATGAAGTCTTTCATTGTATATGTGAAAAAAAGGTTGCTTGCCACAGGCATAAACAATAGTTTGACAAGACGAGGGATGTTCTGGAAAACTGAATGTGGAATATGTTTTTTACTGTGAAGTACATTAATAGCAGTATGCAAAAAGCTATTCAGCGGAAGTAGTTTTGTGAGCGTCTGTAATAACAGGACTGTGACAGGATTGGTAGAGGTTTGAGACTCAGAGACAGTATAAAGTTCAAAAATAAAGTTTTTAATAAACAAAAATACAAAATAAACAGGCACAAGGGCCAAACAAAAAGATTTTAAACAGAAACAATCAACACAAAACAAAACTTACAAAAATACGGCTTCCAGGCTGGGCATTGCCTTCACTGGTTTACCAAAAACTTACAAAAACAGCACACACAAAAACACTTCTCCTCTTCTAGAACTCTCTCTTAGCCAGGGCCTCTCCCCTGGCTTTTATCCCCTGTGGCTGGAGCCCAATTAATCAATAATTGCTGATTATTCAATTAGGGCTCCAGCCACATTCTCACATATTTTCCTGGCAGGGAGGAATTTTAACCCCCTCCCTGCCAGTCCCAACCACGTTCATAAAGACGGGGCAGTCCCCCGTCACAAGGACAAAGCTTGGAGGAGCCCTAGATCCAAGGAGAATGCAATTGTGGTGAATCCAAGAAGCAAGTCAACTAATTCTCCAAAGTTCTGTGTACAGTACATGCAAGGGTTCCTGTAAAGTACCCCTGAAATGTGCTGGTAGTTGTTCTTAAATCTGTCAATCCTTCATTGTGAGGGATTATTGTGGTTCTTTGCAATTTGTTAACCATATTTGCTGTTGTTGCCAGCATGAGGGATGTGTTTTTTTAAAATTTAATCTCAGAAGGGATGACCTGTTTTAAATATTTTAAATACTTCACATAATGGACTGCAGGGCTTGAAATACTTTCCAGTAATTGAACCAAGGGATTTGGGTGATGCTGTAACATACAATCCCAAAAGAGTTTGTTGACTTCAAATGAACCCTGAGAGTTTGTTTTTTGTTCATCGATTATACTAGTTTTGCTTTGTGCTTAAGTGCTTTTACAGGAGTTTTTTTTGCCAGACTACTTGTCATTTTAATGGTTGGTAAGCCTGTCTTGTAAAGACTGTTTAAACGGTGCTATTATTGGCAGACAGGTGATTCAAGCTGTACCTGATAATGTGTCTGCCTTTTGTGACATCCAGTAAGCAGCACAAAAATACCAGTTTTCAAGAATACGGAGTAGAATGTTTTTTTGCCATTTTTTGTGGTCATACACTTGCCAAATCGAAGGACACTATTCATCAAGAATGTTAAGTTTATGTGTTTATTTTTCAATTTAAATATATGGAAAACTACAAAGCAGTATGTAATTCAGTATGCTACTGTAACATTAATCAGCAGGTTTCATTCGACTTAATGAAGCAAAATTTGCTCATTCTATAGGGTGATGCAACACTTTTTGCAATAGCTGTAGAAATACTAAAGAAACATATATAAAATAGAGATTTTTTTTTTCCCTGCAAAGGGCCTACAGTAAATTATTATTATTATTATTATTTATTTCTTAGCAGACAGAATGTCCTGTTTGTGTGAAACATTGTATAATTTAAAAGCAGCCTGAAGCAGGCAATTTTCTTTTGTTTTATATATAATTTATACCAACATCGGTGTGAGATGTATAGTCACTGATGGAGCAATGATTTATGGAAACAAAAAATCATTCTGTTAGTCACAATGATACATTTCTGCAGTGTGTAGTTTAAATGATTAATGTACAAACCACAGATGGGTTTCAGTTTTAGTTTTGGAGATCTTGGGGCTGGATGACAGCAGTGAAGCTATCGTGTGTAGAGCAGTGCAGTTGCAGGCAGGCGATGGAGCGTCTCCAGTATTCAATGACACATTTGTAGGTTAAGCCCTGTGCCAGCTGAGTGACTGCCAAGATAAAGAAGTTACTCCTCTTTCTGTCCTTTACATGACTGTAATTTGTAGGAACGCAGATTAAGCAATTGATTTATTTAATGTCGCTCACAGTTTTTGATCTCTGTTTAATCCCCTTGCAGATAGGTGCTTTTAAATTGCAAGCACACAACAGTAGGTGGTCTCTTCAGAAGATGCACACTGAAGACAGATTTCCCTGAAACTCCTTTCTATTATTGATGCTTTGTTTTGATTTACTGTATACCTCCAGATTCATTCCGGCTTTTGCCTTTGGAAATCCAAGATCAATGGCAGGCTCTAAACTGTTAAATACTAATAAACCACTAAATAAAGCGGAGGCCTGGTTTCAATTTAAGGTTTGCACCAGTCCCCCAAACTTCCAGTGTCTAAATAGTTAGGCCTGTAGTTTTAGCCCCAACAGTTCTGTTTTTTTTTTTCTACTTTCTTCCCTGTTTGCTAGCATCTGCATTTTCTGACTGGATTTACCACAAGTTGCATTTTTTTTTTTTTTTTTAATCCAAATGTGGCATTGAAGTGTTGAAAATGTTTTGCCTTTTTAAGGACCTTTTTAAATAATTAAATCAGGCCTTACTCTAGGTACATTGATTTAGTTATTTAGTTTGTTATACTGGTATCTTTTGGTAATGTTTTCATATTTTAATAAATATTGGAAGAAAGGTTGCAGGCTAATTGATTTGGTTAACAGTCAGATGTGATAATCAGTGTCACTGACCAATGTATTTACTGTTATGAGTGTCCAATGTCCATACACATACTGTACAAACTAAGGCATGTACAGTAGAAATTACAAGTCTTACAAGTTTTGGGCATGCCAACTTTACAATAATTATGAATTTAATGGTCATTTAGTTGGGAGCTGTGGTGTTACAGAAATGCATGAAATGCATTTCAGATGCTATACTATGAATTAGAATAATTTACCCTTTTGGGAAGACATTATTGTTCTCTGTTGCTGTTAAGCCAGTGATCTGAAACAATTTGGTATGAAAACACAAGTACTGCCTGTGGCTTAGAGCTGCATGTTCTGTGTGTTTGTGTAACTGCGGTTTAAAATGCTCAATATGATATGAAAGTTGTTTATCATGAAACAGATCGGCAGATGTTCCCTCCCACATGCTTCTTAAGATGCTGTTTTTAAGGCTTAACAATATAATAGGGATGTGCTTTTGGTACATTTTTATGAACGTTTAAATCATATCTACACACACACACACACACACACACACACACACACACATACACACACACACACACACACACAGTCTTTATATTACATTCTAATACTGACAGCCCTGGTTAGTATTCTCAAGCAAATACATCCTAAATAAGCAAATAACGTTTTAACATCGCAAAGACAAAACTACAAAGTAAAAAAAACAAAAAAAACATGTACACATCAGAGTATATATTTAAATGTTTATATTTATGTTTGTAATTAAAGTTGCTAGTGGAGATATACCTATATACATATTAAACACATTTTCGGATAGTATAATGTTTTTAGAATAGTGTGTTTCTTAAAGGTTAATTTGAACAACAACAAAAAAACAGGAACCTATTCGTTTTTTTTGTTGTGGGTTTTTTTAAATGTAACTTTGCCCAAAATTATATGGTTTAAAAAAGATAAAAAAAGGGACAAATAGCACCCACTGTACAGCGCTAATGCAAAATGGCTACAGGAAGGCAAAAGCGAGTTGTGCTTACAATTGAAAAAAGTTGGACATACTTTCACTTCTGGAAAAGGTAATTACCTCAGAGATTTAAAAGTTTGCGGTCTTTGATAGTAGGGGTGGGATTTCAAATCCCTTTAAGACTACAGACGGAACCAGAGCCAGCCCCAGATTAATGAGATGAGAGTTTTTTAGACAGGGTTCACAGGCAGAAATGTTCTGCTTTCTCTACACAGCACAAAATAAATAGTAACCTAAATAGGAAGAAACAACCGCATTCCATTCCAGCTTGATCTGACCAGGAATGCAAAGCCTTTTTGAGTTGTAATCAGATTATTTCAGGTTAAAGTACTAAAAGTACAATGACATTTTTGCAGAAATTATATTTAACTATTTGTATGTAAACTGGACTTATACTTTTACAATACTGTTTTTCAACCACTGCACCATATAATGTATAATTATCTGAACAGGCCAAACACTTTTAAATTTAGTGCAAAGCTGTATTCTGGGATTCTGTTGGAGCCCCAATATTGTGCATAAACCATATGGACCTCAAGCCTGAAATTTCTTGTTTTTTTTGTAATAAAAAATCCCTTTAATGATAATTAAAAAGAAATTTGGTAGTGTTTTAATCTAGTGCAGTTTACTTGGGTTGGAAAAGTTTGTGTCATTTATTGTAGGGCATCTACTGTTGCAAAGCCCACTGAATACAGAGTATGAACTAGACCATTTATAATTGCACATCAGAGATTGGCTTGTTTAGCATGTGACCTGGTGCTGAATTTGCTCGCTGTAGACATAATAGTTATGGGGTTTGTGAAAAAAAAAAAAAAAAGCGTATTTAAGATTATAAACAGCATTCTGTAACTGACAGTTAGAATGTGAATGTCCTAGTAGCAGTTGCTTACCTTGGTTAAAACTTGGTTAATGATGAATCTACAAATCGAGTGTTTGTCTTTATTTTAATTACCTTAAGATCGAGTCACACAACACTGATACAGTAACAGCTGTTACTATTGACGTTGCTTTCCCTCTCCCTGCATAGAGTAATCGAAATCCATGCTCCTAGAGAAAGAACCTGCTTTGCCTCAGAATATTCACATGTTACTATAGCAACACAGCCTTGCTGCTTGCTCAGTAGAGCGTTTTGAATGCTGCTGCTTGAGTTCATGTGAGAAAATGTTGCACTGTTTTGTAAACGTTTCATGAGAATCCAACTATTACTGTAGTTGATAATTCAAGAATATACTACTACTGTAATTCTACAAATGATCATTTACTAAATAGCTGAATTAACCGTTGTTTACCTTGGAAAAGGGTGTGGTTGCAAAACAGAGCCCAGGTGCCCAAGTTGTATTTACAAAGCTTCACATAGGGAACCAACACGGTTCAGGCTTTCATACATAGTGTAGCCAAAAGCAGCACTAGAATCTCTTAAGTTAAAAGGCCATACAAGGGCTTTTTCACTAACCACTAACAATGCAGAGACCTATTACTGGTACAACCTAGTTACTATACAACAAGCAAGCTAAACTATAGCTAAAGAGGACCATTACTTTAAGAAACAAGCATTGGTGACCCCCTGCTGCCCCTGAGCTGGCAGTATATTGAAGGGGCTCCAATCCTTACAAGAAATTCAACACCTTGCACCAAGTCTAGTTCTCATCTATACGTATAGAAGTGATCAGACTCAAATTGGCAACCTGTTATTCAATTTGTGTCTGACCACATTCTCTCAATTTTAACAAACTTTGTTCAATGCTAAAAGCAGCTTTGTGGGATCGGGTGGGGTGGGGTGGAGTTGAGTGGGGTGGAGTGGGGTGGGGTGGGACACAGTCATCCTCCTACTGTATTTGTTTAACAGTCAGGGGTTCCTTTGTCACACACTCAAAAGTACACAAAGGGGCTACAGTACCCAGCACTGGTTTTATGGCAAATTCTTGCTCTGCGATATTGAGAAAACCTGTTTGTTCCCCATTTCAATGCTTGTTTAACAGGTTATTGCAAAACCCATACAGCCAACAGTGACCATCATTTACAGTAAGCAAGACTGTTGTGACCCAACCCAGCTTCATTTTAACAGCAACAAGCCTGCAAATGTTTCCAAAATGTAAATGTCTTAATGCCACTGCAAGACACAGTAATTATTTCTGCCTCAAAATCTCTGTGATGAGCCCATTAATTAAACCAAAATGATGAATCACTTTTGAAGTGTTCTCCAGGGCATGGTTTGTAATTATTTTTTGTGTGAGAAAAGGCTTTTTAATAATTCAACGTATTTATGCAGAAGAAAGCAATTGAGATGCACAGAGGTGTTCTGCTTGCAGCAGCAGGGTACAGCAGCTCGGTATATGACCATAGCGGTGCTCAGTTTTTTTTTTTTTAAATTAAAATTATTAGTGTTAGCGTATATTTTGTATGGTTCAAACATATTGAACCATGTCACTTCTCTTGCAGTGTCTTATACACTAGGTATTCAGTAAATATTTTACTGAAGCAATACAACCGCTATAGGTACCCCCCCGTTTGGATACTATACTATGCTCAGAAAAAAAAGAAAAAATGAACATACAGTGTGTGCATGACGCCTGACAAACCTTTAAGGCTTAGAACTACCATCTAATTCGTGGCCAACGAACGAACCTTCCAACCTTCGAACCTTTGAACAGCCCGACCGCACAGCGATTGAGCTCAAAGAAAGCTGATTTCATAACAACTGGATTACATACTAAACTGCTATTGCTTAAGTATTACTTCAGTTACACCCACTTTTGAAACCAAAAAAAATTGATGGTGGTAAAAACTGTCCAGGCAAATTTGATGATGCTTTTTGAGCAAAGATATTATTGGTGACAAAATCTCAGTTATTACAGTTAAGCATCATTTGTTAATTTTGCCAGTTTATTTGTTCACTCATTTGGGGGATTATTGGTATTGTATACAGTGTTTTGAAGAGTTAACTGACCCTGAGCACAGATGTAACTGTGTGTAAAACAGGCCCAGTGCTAAAAATAAAAAATAAAAAACCTTCTAAAAACACAGATATCTTAGGTGATGGAATATGAGCCTACAGTTTTAATTTATCCTTCTTTTTTTAAGTTAAACTTGTGAGAAGTGGAAAGCAAAATCGTGTGTTGCTGCTGTATTGGACAAGCAGCTACCGTTTTATCCCCTTACAGCTGGATATTCAAGAACAAAAGTAAACCTGTTGAATGTTTTCCTGACGGGGTTACTGAACCACCTGGGACACTTGTGTTCAGTCACCTGTATGTGGCTTCGATCAGCCTGCATACATTGCTGTCATGGGTATAAATGCACAATGACTGCCCTAATAACCATGCCTGGATTCACTATAGCATTTAATTTAATTCACAAGTATGGTACACTTATACGATAGTGCCTGTTGATGAAGGCGCCACCGTGTGGTGTTGACTGTGACTGGAGTCATCTGCCTCGAGCCAAAGGCTGGTTTTGATTGATAATGAAATAAATTTGGACAAATTGTGACTTTGTTTAGTATTTGCTGTCCCAGTAGATGTGAACTGAGCGTTCATTACTTCCAGTCAGAATGAAAAAGCCGGCACTTCCGCGGATTGTTAAGTTCATTGTTAAGTTTGATTCACAGTTGATGCGGTGGCGTTTATACAAGCAGACTTGGGGCTTAAGCTTTATGGCTTTGGGTTTCAGGGATGAAGGTCAAAACATGGTTGCCGTGGAGGTGGTAAATACTGTGCACATTTCATGGCTTTTAACTTTGTCTGTTAGCAATGTAGGATAAAGTAGGATAAGATAAATGTAGAAGATAAAGTTAAAGCAATAACATCAGTATGAACTTAGTCTGAACAGTGACAAGAACAGTTAAAAAAAAAAAAAAAAAATTCTTTACTGATGAGGACCATCCATTTAGTTTTGACAGATTTTAATAATTTCACACCCTCATACTGCTCTGCTGGGTGAAGTTTTATTGGTACTAAATGACTAAAGCATTCCTAAGGTGATGTCATAAGAGATTACACAAACTATTTCCTACAACAGCAGATACAGTGAGCCAGACAGACACATTCTAATCGATTACTGAGTGCACACATCTTTCAGTGTTACACTGCATTGTACTGTCTGTCACATATTGACTACTGTTGTATACCACCGTGGCTATGTCACTGCCCTAGGTCCTAGTAAAGTCACCTTCATTCTGATAGAATGCTTTTACAACAAGCAAAATGTCATCCCAGAGGAGAGTTCTGCAGTGAAAGGAACGTTAGACAAACAGTGTGTTCAACGTGTGCATATCACAGTTCACAGCTACTGTAGGTAATGAATGCTAGAGCTAACCAGTGTATAAATGTGGTTGTGGGGGCTTTATGGAAAGTTACTTGTAAAACTCAAGGCGGTTTAGCAGACCGCTGCAGCATTTAAGGGCTGCAGATAAAATGTCATGCAAACAAAACAAGTATACATATATCCATGTATACATACAGTATATACATCTGTGACAGTATTTACTAAAGTACAGCACACACTTTGGAGACAGGAGATGTCTCCTCACCTACACAGACTTAAAAATAGTTTTTGGATTGTTTTATTTGTTTACTGTTTACAATAAGTAAACATCTGAGTATCTGGTATATATATTTTGTGAATGAATACTTCATATTTACTTCTCCATACAGAACTTTGTGTTTGTCTTTCATTGCTAAAATGTATGCTGTTTTGAAATATAGTCCAGTTACTTTTGGCTTGTTTAAATTATTGTTTCATTGCAGCCCAGTCCTACTAAATGCATCAGCTTGTAATTTGACAGTGTACTGCATTGTGTGTTTTATATTTCAACAATAAGGGCTGATGTTGGAAGGTGATTTATTACATTCAGAATGAAATGTTGTTGCTTAATGCAGTTTGCTTATTGGCATGCCACAGATTTACGATAATCAAAACTAAATTAAACCCCGAACTGACTTTCATTTTGTTTTGACACATTTAGCTGATATAGAACTGCCTGCCTGGCAGTTAGGTACATTGATTGGTGATGTCTTTCCTTTTTCTCCAGGGATACCAAGTATATTCAGTAATGGAGTTCTGTTGCCGAGGAGGTAACCAAGTGTCTTTGTAATTCTGGATCTTTGTGGCAGGATGAAAGCTGTGCCGAGGCACGCATGTATGTGTTGGTGAGGGGAATATTGGGTTGGCAGGGAGGGATTCAAATTTCTCGCCGTCAAACACGTGGGGCTGGAATATGGCTTGAATAAGTGATTAAATAATTCTGGCTCCAGCTACAGGTGTATAAATAGGGTGATAACGTTAGTTAGAAATGGTGAAGGTAAATGAAGGTGAAGGTGAAGGTCTGTGTTCTGTGTTCCGTGTTGTGCTGTAGTTATGTCTGTGGCCGTGTTTGTTTATGTTCTTGAGTGTTTTGTATACCCTTTTGTTTTGGCCCTTGTGCCGTTTGTTTTGTTAATGTGTTTTGTCTGTGTCTGTTCTGCCTCTATTTGTTAAAGAGCGCATTAGCGCGTTTAAACCTGCAGCTTCCTTGAGTCTTCCTTTTTGGTTGAAACAGCTTGCCAGTGACACTGTCCTGTCACAATCTTGCATAAAACACGCTCTGTAATCTTTCAACGAATCCTACTCAAAATGTCATCTCTCTTGTGTTTTATTTGTCTTTTCCTCAATGTTTCATACGTGCAGTACAAGACATACAGCTCTGGCCAAACGTTTTGCATCACCTAGAATTTTAGGATTGAGACAGAATTAAAAAAAAAAAACAACTATATGAACATAATTGAGATTTATACAAAATGGTATTGCAAACATCTACCCGAAGCCGTAATAGTAGTACAGTATTTCATGTTAGATTTCGAAAAGTCACATTTTAAATTGTCAGTTTTTCATTAAGTATATGGAAAACTTCAAAGCGGTATGTAATTCAATATGTTAAAGTAACATTATTCAGCAGGTTTCAATCGACTTTATGAAGACAAATGTGTTAATTCTATAGGGTGATGCAAAACATTTTGGCCATAGCTGTGCATAAAGTCATTTTTACAACAGAAGGTATAGTAGCCTAATAAGCATGTTTTTGTAAAACATTTTCCTTTGCATTGCAAGTATAAATAATGTATCCTAACATCAGTGATTATAACTCCTATCGGCTGCTGTTGTACAGTAATGAACTGCATTCTAGGTCAAACCATGTCAGTTAGTAGAGGAAGAAGCTGGCTGGATAATGACAGGGAAGAAGATATTGAAGGAGTGGGGACAATTACATCCTCCAAATGAATGGTCAACCAAGTGTAGCACTCACTAAAAGCATGGCAAAGATAATGACAGAGGAAAACATACATGAGAACCAGTAAAAGTAATGCATTCTCACATCAGCGGTTACAACTGTGACGCTTTGGCTACTGTTGTACGGTACAAGTCTTAAAAGGCAGGTGAGGGTGGAGGAAGTGATACACATCTACATAAGGTGACCATATGACTCTGTGTTCAGCGGGACAGTTTGGGATAGTTCAGGCTTTTCAACTCGCTACCCAATGCATTCTGGTAAGCATAGTCCTGATTCTCTTAAAGGTAAGAATGGTAAAATGTACCAGAATGCATTTGTGGTTGCGAGTTGAAAAAAACGGAACTATCCCAAACTGTCCCGCTGAACACAGAGCCATATGGTCACCTTACATCTACAGTAGATATCTGGTACTACTTTAGGTTAATGTTCTCCGTCTCTAATGTGGGACATTTGCACTTCCTGGTCCTTTTCCCCAGAGAAGTATATTTTGGGTCAAAGCATGTGACTGACTGAAGGATGTCATTCAATCAAGGAAGCAGCTGGTTGTATAATGAAGGATGTCAGTCAATCAAGGAAGCAGCTGGTTGGATAATAAAGGATTTCAGTCAATCAAGGAAGCAGCTGGTTGGATAATGACAGGGAATAAACCATTGAAGGGGTGGGGACAATTATACCCTCCAGATGAAATGACCAACCAAGTGCAATGCTCACTAAAAGCTGACTGGCAAATCAAGATTTGTTTAACCTACAGTATGTGTTCATGGAGAAAGATTGATAACAGAAAGTTTTGTTCATGCTGTTTGTTCTGCTGTCAGAATGGTCATGCTTCCAGTGAACATGTTGACATGTGTACCACTTTCCACTTTTCACAGTTCACAGAAAGGACTATGAAAGCAGAAGTGTATATAACTGACTGTACTGAAAACTGCCATCTCACTCCCACTGTACACAGTGTACAACAGCTTCATTCAACATGACCTTCCTTGCAGAACACACCCCCAGCTTACGGGATAAGATATGCCTGAATTGTAACAGTTCCATGTATTTAGGTCAGTTCAGATTCATTTCAGCTCATCTCTGTTTGGCTTTGTCGCACTTCACCCTCTTACACCACCTCACCTACAGCTGCCAGAGAGTTCTGCAGTGATGGTAAATAGAACTTTATTTTGAAAAGCAAAGGGATTTATCCTTCTCTCTTGAACTTGGAAATGGAAGGTAATTGCAATGGCTATGACAGGCAAGAGCAGCTCCTGAACTCAAAAGAAAGGGACAGTTAAAAAAAAAATAATAATTTAAACCAAAGTAAATTACATGACAATATAGATGACAGAAAGTATAGTTTGCATTGCATAAAGCATTTAGAAACTGCATGTCAGATCCCTATAAATACTGTGTGAAAAGCATTATGTGACAGTGATGATTTCTATAGGGTGTTTTATTATTTTACTTGAAGGCAGACTCGCCAAATCTTAATTTCTGCATCTTTAGCCTTCATAGAGTGCTGTCTTCATAGATCACTACCTCCATTTCATGAGATTGTCTCTAACCTTACACTTTGTTTATTGTACTGCTGCAACCTTTATTTTTAGCAACATGCAGTAAGGGTTGGGGGACATTCACTGGTCGATCTGTAGAGGGGGTGATGCATGTCTGGAAATGATGCATGTCTGGAAATGATTCTGCTGTTTATAATGTTACTTTTAGATTGGTATCCCTGAAAACAGGAGAATAATTCACAAACTTTTGTCATACCTTAGAATGTGGAAGTATGAGGAATAACATGTCCCACTTTTTATATGGGGAAGGTTATAGTGATTGCATGGGTGTAGCTTTCTAATTATAGCTGTAGTAGGTGTATGTCACTAACATACTTCTATGAAATAATCTCCATTCTCTAGAAATTTTTGTATTTATTTTTTTGTGATCTGTACTACTGGCAGGGTGCCTTTTATCTGCTAATCGAAAGTGTTTTTATGTCTGGTCAGTTTACATTAAATATGTGCTGATTTCAAGGAACAATTGAAACTCAAGAAGACTAGTCATTGTTATTGATTTTGTTTCTCCCTGTGTGCTTTGAGCTGTACAAGGTGGAAAACTCAGCTGCAATAGAATCTGATCCACCTACTGTTGAATCCGTGGTGCCCAGGGTGCATTTCTGACCCCTTTCTGTACTGAGCTGCTGCTGCTGCTGCTGGAGGAATCTTACATACCACTGTAACATTGTTCTGTAGTGTAGAGAAATAATTACCGTGCAGATTGTTGGCAGTCATTTAGCGCATCTCTAATTGTACACACTTTAAAAACAAGAAAACAATGAAGAAAAACAAATATATTATTTGTATTCTTGTTTCTTTTTGACTCAGTGTTATCAAGGCAACGCCCAGTGTGAACCACAAGGGATATACTTACATTCATGAGAAAGGATGGGCTTAACTGTTCTCTACCGTGAGCTATTACTTTTCCTTTCTGTTTCCTGAAGACAGTGGGGCAGTCAGAGATTGATTGATTTATTAATAAACACCTGGCCGTATAATTCCAGTTCTTTAAATGTTATTGAGCAGTATCTTAATCAGATTTCACACAGTTTGTTTGAACCTTTGTGTTGCCAATGTATTTGTTCGAATAGGAGTCTGTTCAGTTGATCTGCTGAAGGCCATGTTGGATCTAAATGCCACTATATAGGACCCTCTCTAACATTTTACATATTTGTGCAGACAGAAATGCACTAGAGGCTTACATGCACGATTAACTGTTCTCAGCAATAAAATATCCCTGTGGCGATCTGTCACTGTTTCGATCAGTGGTATAGACCTCATAGTGGCTTTACAGTTGGTACACAGCTAATTTTTATAAAATGGTTTGGATAAATTAAGTTCTGTGATTGGCTGAACAAGATCACATGACCGTGCTGTAATAATTGTCTTACCGCATGGCTATGACAACATAGACCAACTTACTTACCTGATCTATTAATATTACTACGCCTTAATAGTAACAATTATATAAACAGTGTTTCTGTAGGTAAAAATGTCAACATACAACTGAAACAGCATTTAAATCATTTAACAATCTTTTTTTTTCATCTCTGTCACTAAGAATTACAGAAACATTGGCAAATGTACTGTGGTATTTATTTAGTCAGAGAACAAAGAAAACTCTCGAGGCAAGTAACACTATTCAAAAGCCATCTGAGAAATCACCATACAAGTCTCACTCAGCATGTAATATACTGTATATGCAGCAGCAGCAGCATCTACTTATTAAACTAAATATCGCCTTATAAAACTGACTAGCGAGTATGCCATTTTTAAATTCGACACAGCAGATACATCTCGCCACTACCCTCCGATTTCAAAAACATATTTAAAACAAAATTAAAATCTCTCCTGCTCTCTTCTGACACAACTGTTGGGCTTTTAAACAAGGTCGGGTTCGGCATAACATGTTATTGTGCTCGCCGCGGACGGGAAGGACTGCGGCACTGCGCAGACTGACACGGAAGTCGTTTAGTCCACATATCATCTAGTGCTGGTTTAAAATCTAGGGAAATTATGCCGGTTACCAGCCATCGATGTGAAAACAGCCTCTGAAGTTATTGGTCAGCTTCTCTTGAAGACCGCAAAACCTGAGTAGGATAATTTCCTACAAAAAAAAAAAAAACACACTCGGAAGCCCCTCCCTCGAGTGCCAGTGCCAGTGCAGTGTTTGGCTGTTCCATGAATCCTTCCGCAGATGTGGGAAATCAGTCTGCTTTCAATTCACAAATGTCATTTCATCTCGAAAATGTTACTATAAATGGCAATGTTCAATATCATGTTTATGGCAAGTAAAAAAGTACAAAATATATGCTACAATCAAACAGTCTTCGGGGACTATTTTTTCTCAGTGGATACATAATATATTTCTTATTTTTTTACCTTAAAAAAGCTAAAAAAAAGTAGCTATTTTGCCTCACAACGCACCCAGGGCATGCAGTAAGAATTGTCTTACCGCACACCCTGTCGTGGGTTATTTCTTACATATTCTTTGATTCTCTCAAAGTTCCAGTACAATTGGTTTCCAGTGCAAAATAAGTATTTAAACAGTGAAACGTCATTAGTGCAGCAGGTCCTATTCAAAAAATGTGTTCCTGAAATAGACTACAGTAGTTAGCTAGAATGTTTATGCGTGTACTGGAGGTATAAAGATATCATTTTGGTTATGAGGTTTCATGGAATACAAACGGCAGTTTAAACAAAGATAATGTCCCTCAAGACATTGCTTTTGTGCAATGAATTGTGAACAAGTTATTTTCAGCTCTGATAATTATAGCTGGTTGCTTCTGTCTACGGCATTCAGTTGGACTCCTTACCTTGGTTACATTTTAATATAACATGCTCTACAGTAAACTAGCCATGGTTTACTATGGCAGCTAAGCAAACATTTACTGTAGTAAAGACTCAGCGAGTAAGGGTACTACGCTATTTAAACCATTTACAGCTAAAGTAAATTGCAGAAGGACCCTGTGGTCTTGCAGATCAGTTTTAGACTTCCTTTACTATGTAGAGGCAGTTTATAAACAATTAGCTTCAACTAATCAGCTTCCATCAGAACACTTGGTACTGATTGTGTCTCTTTGGTCACTTTCTGCACCGTATATATATTACTTGGTACTTATATTGATAACGAATATTATTTTAAAAAATCTACCCCGAATGAATATGGAAGTGCCATGGTCATGCCTCAATTAGCTAGCTTTAGTGTGCTTGTATTCCTTCATTGTTGCTCATGCAGCCAGTGACAATGATTTATTTGTCTACATATGACTGCTTGATTACATGTATTACACAGACAAACTTAAATCAATAGATTTACAGTACGTACTGCTGTAATGTAATATGTTTGTGTTTTAGTGCTACACATAAAGGTGTACACATACTATAAGGTCTTAAATTATCTGGCATTGCAGTTTAGTATATTGATAACGCAGCCACACCACTTCTTATGTTTTCTGGGTCATCACAGGGAATAAATGCTATCAAACTTTCCAAACAAGTCTTGTTTAGCATATTGTAGCATTCACTTGGGTAGGGGTCCTGATTAAATCAGACTGATTCAGATCACTGGGGAAAATAGAATAACAGCCTGTATTTATTGTGAGTAATAAATAGAGGTGGAAAGAGCACAGGGTAAACAGAAGGATGGGGGAAGGATCACAACACACAGAGACACACACGGACACACAGACACACACGAACATACAGACACACACGCACACACGGACACACACGGACACACGGACACACACACATGGACACACAGACACACACACAGGCACAGACACACACACGGACACACTGACACACACACAGACACACGGACACACACACACACACACGGACATGCCCATCCCTTTGTGACTGTGTATCTTGACTGTTAGATTATGGTACAGTACATAGATGTGTGTCAGGCTCCACCACCTCTAAGAGAGCATGAAGGCCAAAGTAATACAACTAGCCCATGCTTGATTTAGTAGCAAAGCTGTACATTTTTTTTTTTTTTTTTTTTTTTTTTTTTTACTTTTGGTAACCGTGGTGTTTGATGTTCCAAGAGCAAACCTTTTGTTCTTGCTTGATAAATGCTGATAGTGCCCTTCCTCTTTCTCGTTTCCTATTTGCTACCCTTGTGAAATCTATAAACAAGTCAAATGAGAAACCACTGTTTTGGGTTGTTCTTTCAATGTGCAAGGACACTTCTGGTTTATAGACATTTTGTCATTCAGTATGAATATGATTTTTTATTTTTTTTTATTTTTTTTATTTTTTTATTATCCGGTGCAAACAACACGGTATATATATCCAGTTTACCTATTATACACGTATTCTGAAAACCCCAACAGAAACCGAGGTCTAGTGTTCCTGGACCCAGTGCTAAAACGTACTATACAGTTCAATACATTTAGAAACAATATAATAAGATAGGAAACTACAATACCGGGGCAGCAGTGTGGAGTAGGGGTTAGGGCTCTGGACTCTTGACCAGAGGGTAGTGGGTTCAACCCCAGGTGGGGGACACAGCTGCTGTACCCTTGAGCAAGGTACTTTACCTAGATTGCTCCAGTAAAAACCCAACTGTGTAAATGGGTAATTGTATGTAAAAATAATGTGTAAAAAAAATAATGTAATTGTATGCAAAAATAATGTGATATCTTGTAAAATTGTAAGTTGCCCTGGATAAGGGTGTCTGCTAATAAATAAATAAATAAATAAATAATAATAATAATAATAATAATAGTAATAATACCAGACCTAATGGAAATGCTGCATTGAAGCCATTTAAGAGTTACTGAATCTTATTTTGAGAGCGCATGATTGAACATATTGATTTGTACAATTGTACAGTTACTGTTATGGTTGCTACTGTAAGACTACAGCTTGTACAAGTTACTTTTTATTGCGTGTTAGTCAGTTCATTTTTAGAAGCATTTCATTTGTGAAAGAATTGAGTACATTTTGTTTTTATTGATATCTATATTTTGTTAATGCTGAGATGAGCTAAACATTAATAAGTACACATAACCTTCAATTGTGTTCTGCCTTACCATTATAGAGTAAGTAATGTGCTGTCCAGCTAGAAAAGGAAAAGTGCAAAGCAAGCAATTTAAGAATGTGGTGTTTTTTTTTTTGTTTTTTTTTTTAAATAAGATTTTGTTATCCGTTATATTCTCCTATAGAAATTTAGAGTTGCTTATACATTTCTCTTTAAGTGTTAAGGTTTCTCATCTGGATGTACTGCCTTAACTTTACAAAATCTCAAATTACTCCCAATAACTGAAGTCAGGAGTATGTAACCATGTCTGTTAAAATTGAACTGTCAGTAATCAGGGTTTTCTCTTTTTGTTACCTAGGATGGCTCACGACAGCGACGAGAGAGAAAAAAGACAGTTTCCTTCAGCAGCATGCCCACTGAGAAGAAGATCAGCAGTGCTAGTGATTGTATCAATGCCATGGTGGAGGGCTCGGAACTCAAAAAGGTCCGCTCTAATTCCAGGGTGTACCATAGGTATTTTTTATTAGACGCAGACATGCAGTCGTTGAGGTGGGAGCCGTCAAAAAAAGAGTCTGAAAAAGCAAAGATTGATATAAAATCTGTTAAAGAGGTGCGGACAGGAAAGAATACTGATATTTTTCGCACCAATGGAGTTTATGATCAGATATCGGAAGACTGTGCATTTTCAATCATATACGGAGAAAACTATGAATCGCTGGACTTGGTAGCCAACTCTGCAGACGTGGCGAACATTTGGATGACAGGGCTGAGATACCTGATCTCTTATGGGAAACAAACTCTGGACATTATCGAGAGCAGTCAAAACAACATGCGGACTTCATGGCTGTCCGACCTCTTTTCAGAGACGGATGTTAAAGGTGCTGAGCAAATTGCTTTAGGAACAGCTGTTCAACTGATCAAAACCTTAAACCCAGGCTTGAAGAATGTCAAGATAGAGCTCAAGTTCAAAGAACTTCACAAAGCAAAAGACAACATTGTCACGAAGGAGGAGTTCATTGAAGTTTTTCACGAACTTTGCACCAGACCAGAGATCTACTTTCTTTTGGTTCAGTTCTCAAGCAATAAGGAGTTTCTGGATGCCAAGGACCTCATGATGTTTCTGGAGGCAGAGCAGGGAGTGGCTCACGTCAACGAGGATACCAGCCTGGAAATTATTCAAAAATACGAGCCGTCAAAAAAAGGCCAGGAGAAGGGCTGGCTGTCTTTAGATGGCTTTACCAAATACCTCATGTCCCACGAGTGCCATATATTCGACCCTGAACATAAGAATGTGTGCCAGGACATGCATCAGCCCCTGTCCCACTATTACCTGAATGCATCTCACAATACCTACTTGATAGAAGACCAGTTCCGGGGCCCTTCTGACATCACAGGATACATACGTGCCCTCAAAATGGGTTGCCGAAGTGTTGAGATGGACGTCTGGGACGGTCCAGACAATGAGCCAGTAGTATACACGGGGCATACCATGATGTCACAGATAGTCTTCCGTAGTGTCATTGACATTATCAACAAATATGCCTTTGTGGCGTCCGAATACCCCTTGATAATCTGTTTGGAAAACCACTGTTCCATCAAACAGCAGAAGGTCATTTTTCAACACTTGAAAAAGATCCTGAGGGATAAACTCTACACCGAGTTGCCTAATGCAGAGGAAAGCTATCTCCCATCTCCTTATGTTTTAAAAGGTAAAATCCTACTGAAAGCAAAAAAGCTTGCAGCTAACTGCACCAGCCCAGAGGGAGACGTGACCGACGAAGATGAGGGGGCAGAGATGTCTCAGAGGGTAGGTAATGAAGCAGGGGAGCAACCAAATGTGGTTACCCAGAAGAAATTTCTGCTGTCCAAAGACCTTTCTGACATGGTTAGCCTCTGTAAGTCAGTCACGTTCAAAGACTTCCAGCTGTCTTTCCAGAATCAGAAATACTGGGAAACCTGCTCTTTCAACGAAGTGCTTGCAACCAGCTATGCCAACGAACACCCGGGCGATTTTGTCAACTACAACAAAAAGTTTCTTGCAAGGGTCTATCCAAGTCCCATGAGAATAGATTCTAGTAACATGAACCCCCAGGATTTCTGGAAGTGTGGTTGTCAGATAGTGGCTATGAATTTTCAGACCCCAGGCTTGATGATGGACCTTAATATCGGCTGGTTCCGCCAAAATGGCAACTGTGGCTACGTACTCCGGCCCGCCATCATGAGAGAAGAGGTGTCTTATTTCAGTGCCAACACTAAAGATTCGGTTCCTGGTGTCTCCCCTCAGCTCCTTCACATTAAGATCATCAGTGGGCAGAACTTTCCCAAGCCCAAAGGTTCAGGGTCCAAGGGAGATGTGGTGGATCCTTATGTTTACGTGGAGATCCATGGGATACCAGCGGACTGTGCTGAGCAAAGGACAAAAACCGTCAATCAGAATGGAGACAATCCCATTTTCGATGAGAGCTTTGAGTTTCAGATCAACCTGCCGGAGTTGGCCATGGTGCGCTTTGTAGTGCTGGATGATGATTACATTGGGGATGAGTTTATTGGACAGTATACCATTCCTTTCGAGTGCTTGCAGCCTGGCTTTCGCCACGTTCCCCTGCAGTCCCTAACAGGGGAGATGTTGCCCCATGCCTGGATTTTTGTGCATGTGGCCATCACCAACCGCAGGGGAGGGGGCAAGCCACACAAAAGGGGACTCTCTGTGAGGAAGGGGAAGAAGTCCAGAGAGTATGCCACCATGAGGATATTGGGGATTAAAGCAGTGGACGAGGTCTTCAAGAATGCATTGCAGCCGTTAAGAGAAGCCACAGATCTCAGAGAGAACATGCAGGTAAGCTGATAACTTCTTTATATATATATATATATATATATATATATATATATATTTATATTACAGGGGTGGCCAAACTTCCTGACCCTACGAGCCGCATACCAAAATTAAATACTGTAAAACATGAAATGTTTGTGAGAACAAGACATTTTAAATACTAGCATTGTTGTGCAGTACAGTAGTTGTTAGGTTATCTAGGAGGCTGTATGGTCCAGTGGTTAAAGAAACAGGCTTGTAACCAGGAGGTCCCCGGTTGAAATCCCACTTCAGCCACTGACTCATTGTGTGACCCTGAGCAAGTCACTTAACCTCCTTGTGCTCCGTCTTTCGGGTGAGACGTAATTGTAAGTGACTCTGCAGCTGATGCATAGTTCACACACCCTAGTCTCTGTAAGTCGCCTTGGATAAAGGCGTATGCTAAATAAACAAATAATAATAATAATACTAATAATAATAATATCTCTTGATGGAAGCAAAATACACAAGAAAAAGGGATAGAACATTGCCTACACAATTTCTGCGCAATAGTGTATTAAACTTTAAATGTAACACTGGTGTTTTTCTATTAATTCTGTTTATACTGTATGTATTACGCACTTATAAAATATATTCAGTTATTATGAAGCAAAATACAATAACTGACATGATTTCACCAAAAACACCACTTAAAAACACACATTTCTTTTTAACAAGCTCTTCCTTTTGAAGATCTGAATGCTGGGTTTAAATAATAATAATAATAATAATAATAATAATAATAATAATAATAATAATAATTAACACGAATGAATACTGAGATCAAAAATAATAAACTTGTTGTGTTTATTTTTACTTTCTCTCTTTTCATTTTTGTTTATTATTCTTTCTTCAGTTCATTTGAGCCACAAAGTGTATGTCACCGAGCATTTCACCGGGAGCCGCACTTGAACTGCAAAAGAGCTGCATGCTGCTTGCGAGCCGCGGTTTGGCCACCTCTGGCTTAGAAAATACTAACCAGGGCTGTCAGCATACATCATAATGTAATATAAAGAGAGTGTGTGTATGTAGATATGGTTTAAACGCTGACACCTGCATAGCATTTAAACTTTTATAAAAATGTACCAAAATCACATCCCTAGTATGGTGTGGTACAGGACTACCAATAGTGTTGTAATATGGCTATGTCCTGGCATAACTTTCTTTTGCATGGAATTGCAGATGTTCAATGGCATAATACAGTCTTTTGCAAAGGAGGAAGGGGTGATGGGCCGGCATTAGCATTCATAGTAATGTGGATAGCGAGAATGGGAGCACTTTAAGAACAGACATGCGAAAGATGTATGACACAATGATATTGTCACCTGCAAAAATGGAAGTGTATGAGGTACACTGTTATGAAACTGTGTTTACATGGGCGAGTGGAATGTGCTGTGTTATGTCAGTTTGAAAGGGCAGCACCAACAACACAGATCAACCAAGATGAGCAACAGAATACAGTTTAATGGGAGGGATGGCCTCACCGTCACTCTTGGGCTGTATACGTTGTACTGTAATACCAGTATGTTCTTTATTCTCGTGTTTTAGGATCAAGTTGGCAGATAGCACACACATGTGTTCTGTAAATATCCATTCTTTTGAAGTGTGCCTTCCCCGACAACCTCGGCAGCCTCCTAGCAGGTCTCTAGAGAGCACTTAGAGGTCATACACCTACTGGACCATGATGAAGGATGTCTCTTGTGTTATCTGCAGAGAGTTGGATGTTGTTTGTCTTAACTGATGATGGCTGTCTGTGGTTGCCTTGCCCCTTCCACTGCTGGGGGTGGGAGGGAATACAGAGTTAGGGATAACCCTAACATCGCATTTCTCTACTTTTGTCGTTTTAATATCAGCGCTAACTGATGCATTAACAAAGTTTTTTGCAAATAGTATATCAGAGGTGGCCAAAAACGGCTCCCGGTGAAATGCTCGAATGAACTGAAGAAAGAATAATAAACAAAAACGAAAAGATAGAAAGTAAAAATAAACACAACGTTTATTATTTGTGTTCTCTGTATTCATTTGTGTTAATTGTTCTTTCTGCTCTCTCGTACTCTCGCCGGTTTCTTTCAGCCTGCATGTTCACTCAAGGATATTTCATCACTTGTTGACTTTCAACACCGCTCGCTGGTGCATGTGTATTTCGAAGGCAGGTGTGCATTTGAAAGTAAATTTCATAATTTTGAATTAAGTGCTTGTTCGTTTCATGGAGACATTGGCTTTGAGCAAACCCGCCATGAGTAATAAACAGAAGTATGAGGCTTTAAACCAGACTGGGAGAAAGAACTTTCGCTGAAAACAGTGGTAATGGTCATCTGCAACAAATCGTACACACTGTAGCCTGTACAAGGCGAGCAAACACATTTTCATCTGAATATCCTCCTGTATCAGACTTAAGGCAGATGCTGCTTTCGGCGTTCAGTAAAGAAGCTGATTTAATGACTCAAGCGAGTTTTGTATGGCAAGCATGTTATCGCTCGTGGCAAACGTCCTTATTCAGATGAATGAATCTTTTTATAAAATTGGAGTGTTGGCACTAGACTAGAGAATGCATCTTTAAATGTTATATTGCAGGCCTAAAATGAATATTATATTTACATATCTTACGTCTCGCCATGAGCAGGTACTGTAATCCCTTTCAAAATAAATACAGTGCATTTGTCATTCACAAAGCTCAACAGTATTTAATACACGCAGCAGTCATATAAAAAGAGTCTTTTATTTATTTAGTTATTTTTTAAATCCAGCATTCAGATCTTCAAAGGAAGAGCTTGTCGAAAAGAATCCTTACAAAAATGTGTTTTTATGTGGTGTTTTTGGTGAAATTAGGTCAGTTATTGTATTTTGCTTCATAATAACTGAATATATTTTATTTAAAGTGCATAATACATACAGTATAAACATAATTAATAAAAAAAAACACGTGTGTTACTTTTAAAGTTTAATACAATGTAGATTTACATTACAGTACAATACAAATTACACAGAACCTGTGTAGGCTCTGCAATATTCTATCCCTTGTTCTTGTGTATTTTGCTGCCATCAAGAGATAGCCTAACAACTACTGTACTGCACAACAATGCTAGTATTTAAAATGTCTTGCTCTCGCAAACATTTCATGTTTTACAGTACGTGTCTTACGGCTCTCGATCGTATGGAAATTTTTGGTATACTGCTTGTAGGGTCAGGTAGTTTGGCCGCCCCTGTTCTAAGCAAAGAAACCCTCGTACTAACATTGTAAAGACTTAACTACAAAGTAAAAAAAGCAAAACACATGCACATCAAATGATATATTGAAATTAGAGCTGCCACTCGATTTTAAAATGTTTGATTGGTTAGCCTCATTTATGTGCATTAGTTGATTTAACCGGTAGATTCACATAGCGGCTGTCCTGCATGTAATACTAAAAAATCAATAGAATCTAAAAAAATATATATCAGCTCAATTGGAATTTGTTTTTTTTTAAAAGCATTTGTAATTTTATTTTTGTCTTAGTAAATGTATCTCTTTGTGTTTGTTTTGAGATGTACCTGTGCTGGTCCTGTGGGAACACAGTGAATAAACTAAACTATACCTATTAATGTAAGGGCTAAATAAATGTCAGTCGCTTGTGTGTGTGTGCGTGTGTGTGTGTGTGTGTGTGTGTATATATATATATATATACACATAGTGTTAAAGTTTGTTTCTAAACAGTACTGCAACCCACAAAGCTTGCATAGCTCAAGGTGAGAGGCACATCTAACGATGTTTTTTGGGGCTGATTTCAGATTACCGATTTATTCCATATCAGTAAACGGCAGATACAAGCAGAGATCCACTGACTAAATTTCAATAACATGTTAAAGGGGTACATAAGGACATTTTTTTTTTAATTGTGTTACATGTTCCTATGTGCTGCTACAACTGTTTACGTAAGGGGTGTGTGTATGTGTGTGTGTGTTTTAATTTATTTTATTTTTTTTAACATTTTGACCACTTTTTTAAACTTTTAAATTGCATTCCCTGTCTCAAGATGGCTTCCCATGTACCCGCATGGACCTCTCAGAACTACATTTCCCATCATCCTCCTGCTCACTGGTAAATCCATCTCGGTTACATATGTGAGCAGGAGGATGATGAGAAATGATCGTTCATAGTGGGATAGTGATTATTCTTTTTTTTGCTTTACATGTGTGTGTACTCTGAGAAAAAGAAGAAGCTTATACAATAACTAGTTTTGTAAGGAAATTTATCATGTAGTTCATTTAAATAATATCAATAATTTCTTAGCAAAATAAATTTACAGTATTGTATAGGGTTCAATTGAAGTAAATGTCAAGTAACTGTATTCACAGTAGGTTCCATTATAAAAATCCTTAATTAAAAATAATCCAATGTAATATATATATATAATATATATAAAATTACAAGGATATTTTTGAGAAGTGCAGCTGTATAATCTTGGGACTTCTCTTGCATATTCAGCAGTCATTTCCTTACCCAGCCCTATGGGTTGCATTTCTTTTGAAGTTCATTGAGTGCACCATCTGGGCTGCCCGTTCTGCAGCTCCGCAATTCGAAATTAATACATTTTTTAAATAGTAAATTCCTGATCATCAGTAGCATGATCTCCTACTGTATTTAGGCCTTTAAAACGTCTTTACAGAGAAGTATTGCAAAATCACAAAAAAAAGTTCAAATAAGGAAAGTGTGACTTTTCTGGGAGACCAGCAGAAGTCCCCTAGAGACTGCAGTGGTTTAAAAGGGGTTAAGGGTTATAGTTTTCAGTGACTAAACACACAACCTTTGAAATTTTGCCTGTCATGTGAACTGTTCTCTGCTCCTCCTGTTGTGCCACCATAAAATGCCAACAAAACAAAAAAATAAATTGATAAAAGAAAGCACTTCTGTACAGTGGATATATAAAAAAAAATAGCTCCAGGATTTTAAATCCCATTGTCTTTATGCGTTATATGCATTATAGTAACTATTTCAACACTACATAACTCATAAATAACTGATAAATAACTCATTTTAACTGAAATAATTTATTTCATTATGAGAAACTATGGGCAGGATTTTCAGCCAGTGTTATTGTGTCAAACTCACGGTATAGTAATGAGAGCTTTAGTAGCAAGTGATTTTCAAACAAAATATGTTTATTAAATGAATTCGTTAATGCTTTGAAGTTGAGTCGATGAGATCGTTCATGAACGCATTTCTCATTAAAAAGCTTAATTGTCACAGGTCACGTACATCACTTCCTGTCTCAACGACTAAATAAGGGGAACTCGTTCATCAAAATGCATGTTAACGAGATAGGAAAAATGAACTACTAGCGTACAGGGAGACGGCTCTCTCACCTGCAAGCAGCAGCCAAATGGAAATGAAATTAAAAATAATGGGAATGTCTATTTTGGGAATATCTAATATCTGTTTTGGAAATTAAATAAAAAAATAATGGGAATATCTATTTTGTGT
Organism: Acipenser ruthenus; assembly: GCF_902713425.1. NCBI lineage: Eukaryota > Metazoa > Chordata > Actinopteri > Acipenseriformes > Acipenseridae > Acipenser > Acipenser ruthenus. Next base: position 5,838,522 of record NC_081192.1, on the reverse strand, counting down.
ATAATTTGTAAACTTGTCATGCAGAATGTACATTTATTTAGAACACTTCACATATAAAATGCTGGTTTACGATTATCTGGCGTGTGGGTAAAAATCGGACGGCAATCTACTTTTGTATGTATTTTAGTATGTACAATTATAGGCTATAAATAAATACGTTTTAAGTGTCCTTTGTGTTTGTAGTTGTTAGTTATTATACATGTATACCATGTATGTAACACTTCATTATCTATTTATTAAGCTTTTAAAATTATGAGATAACTCCTCAACCCAATACACAATGTGTTTATAGTTAATTGTTTGATGAATTCCTCTAATCGTGCATTTTCTCTGGTACTGTTTGCTTGGCACCGCGATAAGTAAACTCAACATAAATAGAAGTAGCCACCGCACACCTACAAGATTATAAGAAGATGTTATAATATGTGCAAACAGATGTGTGAAGATGTGAGTGTACACTACATATAGTATAGTAGTGTACACTCTTGAGAAAATATCTCCAGAATAGATCATAATGGGACCCTGTAGCTAAGAAATTGTTTAATTTGTTGCATTAACCCAAAATACCCATACCAACAAAAATAATAAATAAATATAAACAAAAATAGCCTCCTCTTGTTCGTAAATTATCTTCCATTATGTTCAAAAGAAGAGCCATTCTTATAATGTACCTGAATGTGATCAAACTACCCACAATCCATGGCCTTTGACCTCTCTATGTGCGAGATGTTTGAGTCAAATTAACATTAGTATATTTTAAAGCTTGTTTCAAGGGCTTTCCAACAAAAAATAATTCATTGGCAAGTCACTGATGTCAGGGGTCTAGCCTTTGGTCCATTGGATCTGCAATAATCTGTTTCCCAACATATTCCTGTAACCATGATCTACTGAGTTAAGTATGTTCCCATGTCAGTAAAAAGTGCGGCTGGAGCATTCCTTCTATTACATGCACTTGTCGCGTTGTCAGTTCTCAGATTGCTTTTCGTTCTGAGGATATACAGCAATTCTAAGAACTTGGTTGAGCATTGTAGTGTTGATTTAATAATGCTGCACTTTACTTTTTTTTGTCCCTGTTGTCTTTTTTTTTTTTTTTAGAATGCGATCGTGCCATTTAAAGAGTTGTGTGGACTGTCGGCTGTGGCCAATCTAATGCAGTGTATCCTGGCACTGTCAACGCGGCTCATGAGTGGAGACAATGCTCCCTATGTGCTATTCAACCTCACGGGCCAGTTTCCCACCATGGAGCCTCAAGGGTTGATCCCAGAGATGCTGAAGAAGAGTGTGACTGCGTATGACGCTGTAAGTAAGACAATGTACTGTAATACTTGAATATCCTGTCTGATCTGCATTAAAATGACTTTCTTTTCTGAAAGTGAACATAAATCATCTGTTTTGTTTTAGTTTTTTCAGACTAGCTTGACTATTAACTTACATAGTTTGAAAGAAATACAAATAAAATCAAGGGTTAAAATCATGTCTTACTTTGGTACCCTAGTAGAGGTGAATGACCCCTTAACTGGCCAGTGAATTAAAACAAATCAATGAGAATATCAGTCTTTCTTAGAAAGCACAATCACTGAAGGAAGACATCCAGAAGTACAGAACAGACTGGTAACATCAGACATTGTGCTGCTGTCGGGCTACCTCAGTGACGGGGTGCATTATTAATATGCAGTTGATACCTGCTGAAAGTATTAATACTGAAGACCTTTATGAAATATGTTTTAAGAGGTAGTGTATCTTGCTGCTTGAAATACAGCAAAGACAGAATGAGAGTTTCAAGTTTCAAAATAAAGATTCCCTGTAGTTTAGCCTATGGGATATCGGGTGCCCTACTTGCAGGGGTGCCATTTCAGATTTCAGTGGAGGGTTAAATATTCAACTTTTATATAATAATAATAATAATAATAATAATAATAATAATAATAATGATGTGAGAAGACACTGCTATACCATAAGGACGGGTTCAACTGTGCATACTAACTTATAACACAGGACAGAAAAAAAAGAATGTGTCAGAAAACATGGATTGCGATTTTGAACAAAATATATTTTTGAGAGGTGTACATGGCTGTCAGTTGTTTGTCCTTGATACTGTCCTGAGGGAATGGTTTGTAAACTAGCACACACAGCCCTTTTCCCACCACTGACAGGCGGAATCTTAAGTGGGTGGATTGTGGGATTTGTAGGCACAGACTGGGAAAAACATAAGATAGAAGGAGGTGCACAAACTACACATTTTAAACGTAGTATCGTTTTTTTTTTTTTTTTTTTTTTTTTTTAAATTTAGTCGTCGCCAATTATTTTACCCCAGTTTTCACCCCAATTTAGCATGCCCAATTATTATCTGTATCCTCGGCTCACCGCTCGCAACCCCCCCGCCAACTCGGGAAACAGAGGCTGGAACATGCGTCCTCCGAAACGTGCTCCTGCCAAGCCGTCATTTTTCGCACTGCAGATCCACAGCAATGCCACCAGACCTATAGTGCCGGAGGACAACACAGATCTGGCGGCTCCACTGCAGAGCCACAGGCACCCTATCGGCCAGAGGGGTCGCTGATGCGCGGTGAGCCGTGGATTCCCTTGCCGACCTAAGCCCTCCCTACCCAGGCAGCGCTCAGCCAATTGTGCGCCACCCCCTAGGAACCCCTGGTCACGGTCGGCTGTGACATAGCTTGGATTCGAACCTGCGATCTCCAGGCTATAGGGCACATCCTGCACTCCGCGCGGAGCGCCTTTGCTGAATGCGCCACTCGGGAGCCCCTCTTAGTTTTGTTTCTAAATGGCGACTCTGACTACTTGGAACCTGATTGGCTGAGATGATCGGTTAGGTTTATAATAGCAGTAATATATGTTATAGTTCAGTAAGTTTTTTAAATACATAATCATTTCCTGTAAAAGGAATGAATGCAAGATCTCTGATCCTGTCGGAGGGCAGCACTGTTCTGGTCAGATTTTCAATAACAAAGGAAAACAAATACATTTTTAAATAATGGTATTCTGGAATAAAGAGGCAAGCCTATAATTATAAACGGATGAGTTGTTTTTAGTAAGGAAGTAGTCTGTGTAGAGCACACTTCTGATTGATGGCAGTATTTGGATCTAATAAGATGTACTGCACATCATGTTATTGTGTGTAGGAATCAATGGAGGTAAGTATTGCATTGCATATTTTTTTTTATATTCCATTCATGTAAGATATTGCAACCTTTGTATTTTTTAACCCCATGAATATTTTCAATTTGCACATAATGTAGCAATACTTCATTGATGTCAGCATTGTCCCTTTTGCCAATTTTATATTGGGATTTTTCCAACAAAATCCCCATCAAAGTTTTCAAACATAGCATTGTCTTGATGGTGTATTCATTTATAAAATGAATTTATGTGCTGTCGGATTTGGTTCACTTTGCAAAACCATTAAATGCTTAAGCTATTGAACTCTGAACGCTGTTATCTCTTTTTTGTATGCAGAGCAGCATCGGATTCTATTATTGTAAACATTTTATAAATGTGTGTTTTAACCACGAGTTGGACATTGTTTTATGAAGATTCTGATATATACAGTAGATGCCGGTTATTAGCAACCCTGATAAAGACAACTTTCAGTTATTAACAACATTTTCCCAATCCTGTCCCATAGACTTTAATGTTAATGAAATTCTGGTATTAGCAGCTGCACGCTGCTTATTGACACTTTATTACTAGTTGCCAGTGCTACAGAGCGCACTTGCATGATTTATGCACATGCTTCATGCAGCTTTTATAACACACTGACTTCACAACTGCGTATTTCTGGCGGACTGAGGCAGAATCGTGGCTTTGAAACTGGCTATAGCTGCATGCAAAATTGAGATGGCTTTACAGCGGGAGGTAGTGCATTGTAAAAAGCAGACAACGCTGGACAATTTCTTATATTAAAATTGTGTTCTTTAGAATTGATTGTAAGTACAGCACATGTTTTTATGTTTGCTTTACTCATTGGAAGGACAACTGTAGTACATCGATGTGTAGTACTATTCAAGCCTACTCCTTTTTGTTTGTTTTACACACGTGTGAAGTAAACAGTTCTATGTTTGGGTATTTTGTGTTTCTTATGTTCATTTTTTAACACTCTAACATTTAAAACACGTTTCAGCGCCGTATTTGTACAACTACAGTATATATCATTCTATATAAATACACTTATTGGCAACTTTCGGTTAATGATTTTTTTTTTATTTTTTGTTTATTTTTTTTATTTTATCATAATATAAAGAAGAACAAATGTTGCATTAAAGGATGGGTATAGAGTAATAGAGCATTCCTTGGCATTTATAAAAAGGCATGGAGTTTAATAACTTTGTTACAGTGGCTGTGCCATTCCTTATTTGATGACCACAGTCTTCTGCTTTTGCCTATACTGTAGTTCTATAAAACCACAACATGTTGACATTTTCAGATGCATTTTGACATTATTTCATAAGGTGTTGTTATTTCCTTTTAGTGACTCCCATATTCCAAGTTACATATTGTACCAGCACACAAGAACAGAACCTGTCATAACATTGTTGGTAGTGCAACATTCAGCAAGTTGGCTTAAGAAAAGTTTACATCAAATTCTCCTTTTCTCATTACTTTTGAGACTGTACAGTACCTTGTGAAACACAAACAGTATTTGTATTCAACCTCTGCATCTTTACTGGATCATTGTATACAAAATGAAATGCTTTGTTCACATGTTAAACTGGTGTAGAAAAGCCTAGAACAGCTGCATCGTAAACATGGAGCTGATTAAAACCAAACTGAATGTGGGCTGACTGCGATAAAAATAGACACCCATGCCTGATACAAACGTTTCCCTGTAATTTACCAGCAACACCTTCTTTGACATCCTCTGCAAATGTTAAGATTTAGTCTCCGGGATACAAAGACATCGCCTTTAAAATGCCACACAGTAATTGTAAAGCTCACCATATTGCTGGAGTTATAAAAGTACATATATAGGAAAGCCACCATTTAGCATGTATCAGTGACAGATCTGTCTGCCCCCACCGTCTGTAAGAAAACATATTTAAATGATTACATTATTTACGTTACATCAACGTGCCTACGGGCTAAAAATAATACCAAAATTGAAGTAATATGTTAAAGAACAGTCGCGTTACTACTTGACAATGCTTCATTAAGAAGCTCTTTTTGTTAACAGAAAGTGGAATGCAAGTACAGTATGCATAAAGCCCAACTTATGCATAATTTCCAAACAGCAATTAAGGCAACATAACGTACAGATTATGATAAATCAATACATTATGTCTTCAATGGATAACTATAACATATAAATAAATGTTTATATTAAGTAACATACCATATTAAATATGGTGCATACCTCCACTTCCTGGTGTATGTTCTACTACATTTATTTAGTACAGAGTAGATGTTAAATCATTGAATGCCATTAACTAGAAGTCAAGTTAAAACAGTGCTGATAGTCAGCCATAAGGTTCGTTATTCGCTCCTTTTGTAAACTTGTGTGTTATTCAGAGGGCATGCGCGAGGGCTCCTCCCTCCTAGTTCCTTCCCTCCAATAACACCTGCTAATCCCGTATTTAAACCCCAAGCAATGAGCTTGCTCTCTCTCTGACTTGAGGTTTTTGTTTTCCATCATCCTCCCGTCCTCCCCCACTGCGCTTTCCTCTCTGTACCTGCCGCTCCACCCCTGCAACGGTCTCCCTCTGGAGGTGAGTGAAGCTCACTACTCCTCTATACTGCCACTCCTCCCCTGCAACGGTCTCCCCCTGGAGGTGAGTGAAGCTCACTACTCCTCTATATTGCCACTCCACCCCTGCAACGGTCTCCCTCTGGAGGTGAGTGAAGCTCACTACTCCTCTATACTGCCACTCCTCCTCTGCAACGGTCTCCCTCTGGAGGTGAGTGAAGCTCACTTCCCAACCTTAGAAGCCCAGCCGCCAGTGGCTTCGTCCTCCGTGAGGAAGGTTCTCCGAGAGACAAGGGGGGCCCCCTGCCAGATCTATCTAACACTGACATCTTCCCATTTTTTCTCACTTCTAGATCTCCCTTGGGAGAAGTATCGGTTGCTTCCCAGCCTTGGAGACCGAACTGTTCAGTGTCACCCCCGTGAGCCAAGGGGAATCTCCTTACCCCTCTCTCAGTTATAAAGCACATATCTTCTATGATCAATTCAGAGGTATCTTCCTCCTCGCAGCCCTCGATCATGTCCAGTGAATGTGGAGTGCATATGGAGGAGCAAGCTTTAGTGGTTCTTTGTGATTTACTGGTACTTCTGCTTCTTGCATCCTAGGTAGTTATTATTGTCCCTATGCAGTTCATGTGGCTCAGTCTTTTATTGCAAAGTGTGAATTTAACTGTTTTAGTGTCTACTTTGGTCAAATGTCCCCAAACAAAACTTTTTTTTTTTTCATTTAATTTTTCAAATCAGTTTACTGGCTGCAGTCTTGTTCGTGTCCTGTTTGGTAACGGCTTGCTTATTAATATTAACCACAGTGGATTAAGTATAAGTAATTATACCATGACCGCCGACCATACCGCATTGTATGATGTCTCTTTATGTGTAAAATACCTGTATTTTAGTAGTCGCTTGTATTAATTGAATTGAATAATTAAATATCATTTTAATTAAGTGCAATGGAGCATTCCAACCACCTCCGTTTCCCATAGCTACAGTATTGTTATCACCCTACACTTTTAAGAACACCTGTTTTTTTAATCTTTCAGAAGTTTGAGTAATTTAGAGCCATAGAAAGAATAATGTTTTATTTAATTTGTATTTATAGTCATTGGGCTGCAGTGGTCGGCTTAGTGTTCAGACCACTTATACTTATATACAAGATAGATTATACGATTTAGTCATTTTCTAAATGATTAACAATTTAAGTGATTATTCTAATAAACGATTACACATGCCCAGACATTAAAACAGAATCAGCAAATAAAAATGACCAGTGCAAAGATGAACGTTATTGATTTAACACCAACACAGCAACAGCAGCTTAGCAATGTTTTTGAAAATGTTACTTTTTTTCAATAAATTGTGCTACTTACTTTAAAATAAACAATATTAGAAGATAGAACCCAATTTGTTTTATGCAGCTAATTCTAGTCCACGGCTGATTTTATATGTGTTTGCCATACAATATGTGTGTATCAGTTCAGTGAATTCTGTATATACGGTAACATTTGTAAGAACACATTACTGATGTACAGTTGTACAGCGTTGCTACAGTGGAAGGATATGCAGATTTGTGATTTGCCCTATGTCATACCTCAGCAGCAGCTCAGGGTAAAGTCAGGTGCTTTACCTCTTTAAAGTATGTTACTAGAAGTTAGAGGTACCCTTGTGTTTTGCAACATAACAAATTCAATCTGCAGGGTCTTTATGCACAGATCTATCCATCAAGCAGTGCGGCCCCCCACTTTGGGGATCGGATCCTCTGAGTTTACGTATTAGAACTCTTGCTCTTGGCTATGAAGAGTGTTCTTCCCTTTCCAGTGTGTGCCATTGCAAATGTTCTGCAGTGCATCTGCTGTACACTGCAGCGTGCAAACAACAAACCTGGCCTTTCTTAGTATTGCTTTTGCTGTCCTCCCCTTTTGTAAAAAAAAAAACAGCACCCTACAGCTACTGAAGTGAATTCAGATACATTTATACTCTATCTAAAAAGTCTTCTTGTAGTAAAATGTTACAGGGTGTATAATGCAGATTACTAGCTTATATATATATAACAGTGGAGTGGTTTGCATTATAATAATCAATTGTACTCCTGACAGTTGTTGCATAACATGTTTTGCCAGTGATTTGCTTATACCTGTTCACATATCTCTACTCCTCATCATGTAGGGATGCGATGAAAGGTTTTCTATTGTGCAGTACCCGACTCATTTTGACTGGAAAATCTGTCAATGCTTCTGTTTTGTAAGGACATTGAGAAATGCATTGCCCCCTGTTCTACATGAATTTGCATTTGTACAAATAAATGATCCACGAGTGTGTTGGCTCAGTAAAATAACATATGCATTGCCTGAATCTGTATTAGTGTTCTAACTGTATATCTTAAAGTTGAAGTAACACAAAGGCCAGATTTATTGCTATTATTATGTTTGGGAGATGGGGGTACTTTTTAGTCTGCATTATCGTGTTCAGATTTGTATTTTGCCATCTGAAAAGATAAGCATGAGGTATGGTTTATCCAGCAGCCAGAGATCGTTGTCACGGTAGCATTTTTTCTGACAGTTTGCAGTCACAGCCGTAACAAAGTTTTGGCTCTCAGTCAAGGAGGAAAAACTGTATCTGTCACCGAAAATTCACACAATTTGCTTCCATATATAACCAAAAAAAAAACAAAAAAACCTTTTGTATGTTTTTCGCTAATGTACACTTGTACACACTTTTATTACACGCAATTAACATTGCATAAACATCCTGATAATGAATATCTTTTAAGAGGACAAATATAACCCCATACCCTGCAGAGCAGTTCATATTGTTTTCTGGTACAGTATAAGTAGTGCACACAAGCAGTCTTATGCACTTTTACTGTTTACAGTATAATGTATGTTGCCCTAATCACTGTCTGTAAGAACAAGTACACCTTTGGCTGGCTCAGCCAGACCACAGCACATGATAATGAGCTTCATATCGATTGCTGTTTCACATCTGCAAGTCTGCACGTCAGGCAGTATAACATAGAAGCGCCTGTAATTCAAATACTTGGTTTTTACAAGACCTGTAAAGGAAAGGGGATCAATGTTTATTTTTTAATTCCGAACGAGTGAAATTAAATTGTCCAGAACTGTTAACAGATATAAGAACATTTACAAACGAGAGGAGGCCATTCAGCCCATCTTGCTCGTTTGGTTTTTAGTAGCTTATTGATCCCAGAATGTCATCAAGCAGCTTCTTGAAGGATCCCAGGGTGTCAGCTTCAACAACATTTCTGGGGAGTTGGTTCCAGACTCCCACAATTCTCTGTGTAAAAAAGTGCCTCCTATTTTCTGTTGCCCCTTTATCTAATTTCCATTTGTGACCTCTGGTCCTTGTTTCTTTTTTCAGGTCGAAAAGTCCCCTGGGTCAACATTGTCAATACCTTTTAGAATTCTGAATGCTTGAATCAGATTGCAGCGTAGTCTTCTTCTTTGTTCAAGACTGAATAGATTACATTCTTTTAGCCTGTCTGCATATGACATGCCTTTTAAACCCGGTGTCGTAGGGAATGAGTAGACCGGGGAAAAAGTGGACCGCGCAAGCGCAGTAAGGCAAAAGGAAGGCGCAGCAGCAGATTGATTACAGGGGAGGTTAACTACAGTTCTGCTTATTCCCCAGGACGCCGGAATAATTCTGGTCGCTCTTCTTTGCACTCTTTCTAGAGCAGCAATATCCTTTTTGTAGAGGGGTGACCAGAACTGGACACAATATTCTCGATGAGGTCTTACTAATGCATTGTAAAGTTTTAACATTACTTCCCTTGATTTCAAATTCAACACTTTTCACTATATATCCGAGCATTAAGAACACAAAACAAGTTACTTAAATATACAATGACACATTATATTATTGGATGCCTCTTTTAAAATATAAAATGAAACCCTGATTACCCTGAAAAATATTGCACAAGCAGCTGCTCTCAAAGTGTCACCTTGCAATAAAAAAACAAAACAAAAAAACCAATCACATTATTAATCTAAATATGTCTGTGAACTGACTGAAACCAAATGTTAAAAAGCTTACAGAAATGAAGTGCTGTCAAGTGTCTGGCAAACACCAACAAAAATAAAAAAAATAAAATAAAGACAATAAATGTAAAAGGTTTTTGGTACTGTTTTTAAAGTTCAATTTTGACATGTCTACAACAACACAGTTCATTTTTTGGGACTTTAATGACCACTCGCTCTGGGATGTTCACCACACTGCAGAAGGTTGCCAGGTTTTATTTTTTTCCCATAGGTAATTGAGTGTGAGACCCCAGTTGTAGACTGTTGCAATGAACCATTTTTTAAAGGGGATTTCAGTGTTTCAGGAAAGTTAAATCAGTTGTCGCAGTATCAGGGCTGGATTAAAGGATGAGGGGGCCCTATACACAATAGCTTGTGAAACGGTGTTGTAATTAACAGCCTGTAGGTAAAGTGTATCTGCAAGGACAGCTTTCAGTTCTACGTCAGATGCATGTTCACAATTTAGACCTTGCAAAGCAAATACAATGTGTAACCCATACTGATCTTGTGCGTCAGTCCACTCGTCAGTGACCACTGACAAGCAACCAGCCTGTATTACCAATTCCATAATCTCCTGCTTGTGATACTCTGCAACTTTAGGTAAGTGTTCGTGTCTCAGCTGGGCTGATAAAGGAATCACTCCATCACAATCACACCTGTACTGTGATTCTTGAAATGTATTTTTGTTTACGACTGTAAGTCGCCCTGGATAAGGACGTCTGCTAAGAAATAAATAATAATAATTTGCTACAAAGTCTGAAGAATTTACATACATTTTGGTTGTCCAATTTTTCAAAAGGGATGTTTGCGCAAACAAACGCCTCTGTCAGGTCAAAATGTAATGTGTTTCGTGCTTCACAGTTTTCAGTGGACTTTTGGAACATGGAAGTCACTGTTTTTTGTTTCTTTGCAAGTAAAGCAGTCACAGTATTGCATTGGATTTCTGTCTTTCTCTTTCGGTGAATACTTGAATCTAAATGCCTGTCAACAGACGATTCTCTGTAGTGTTCTACAGTAACGTTGCAGGACGTACAGAAGAGCTCACCTCCATCGCTGTGTAAACTCCTGCTGGACACTGCTTTACGTGATCTGCTGCATACACATTTTTAGAGACATCCATTTTCTTGTTTACAGTGTGTAGTATTTTAATTTCCCGACAAGGTTGCATATACTGTAGTCACCTGACACAATCACTGCACAACGCTATGTGCATGGCGAATGTTGCACGCAGGCACACAGCAGATATGTACAGTTTTGTTAAGGTGATTCATTTTTTTTTTTTTTTTGTGTGTGTATGAAATAATGATTTCCATTACACGAGAGTAGATGTTAAAACTTCATGCTGATTTGAACTCGGCTCTCGCCAAGATAAGCACCAACTAAGACGTAGCTTTACAGTAAACTAATGTGATCCATATGTGTCTCCATCCATTTACGTTTCCTTCCATATGATGATGTAGATATCCTTCTGTCTGGTGTTAATGGCTGAAGTGTAATGCTGGCTCCAGGGATCAGCTTATTTTGCCTCCCTGGCGCATCAACACACACAACGGCTGCGATGCTGGCTCCGGGGATCAACCATAGTGCGGCCTCCCCAGTGCATCAGCATGACAACCGTCTGGATTGAGCTAAGTAGGGTACATCTCTGGGGTTTTCAAGTGGGCACCTTCCATCCTCAGTGTTTCGTCGACTAGCCCACGACACCTCAAGAGGGCTCGACGGTGATTCTGGCATCCCAGCATCACCCCCCTCCGTCCCCCACTCAACTCAGCCCAGCTTACTTACCTGTACATCAGCGTTTCTTTCTTTCTATTGTGCTTGAGATCCCCAGCCAGAATCTTTCCGTCTCAACCACAGCCAGTTGCTGCTCCTCTCTGCTGCTTCAGATAAGTTCTTCACTGTGCGACGCAACTCTTGGCCACTGAATCCGACGTCTCTGAGAAACCGGGTTGTACAGTGTGCCACAAATCCTCGACAACCCACTTCCACTGGGTAAACCCGGACTCTCCATCCTCGCTGTTCCGCTTCAGTGGATAGTTGAGCATACCGCAGTTTCTTCCTCTCATACGCCTCATCTACAGCATCCTCCCATGGCACTGTTAACTCTACCAGGTGAACAAGGCGTGCTGATCCAGACCACAAGACAATATCTGGTCGAAGGTTAGTGGTGGCAATCTCAGGTGGAAAAATAAGCCGTTGACCAACATCTGCCAGCATTTTCCAGTCTCTAGCAGCTTCCAGTTGTCCTGGGCGAGGATTGGTTTTAACACCTTTTCTTGGTGGTTGCTCTCCTGGGCGGAGGAATGTTGTCTTTTGTGTGTAATGTTTTGATGGAACAAGTGGCAACTTATTGGTCATGTTACGCTTGTCTTCCAATGCTAAGGCCAAACATCGCAACACCTGGTCATGGCGCCAAGTAAACCGTCCTTGGCTGAGAGCCACCTTATATCCTGTCAAAATGTGCCTTAATGTTGCAGGTGATGAACACAAAGGACATGAGGGATCCTCTCCTACCCAGAGGTTTAGGTTCTGTGGTGATGGGAGAACATCATATGTTGACCTGATGAGGAAACTGATCCTACTCTGTTCCATTGACCATAGGTCTTGCCAGCCAATCTTGCGTTGTTCCACACTCTCCCATCTCATCCATTCTCCCTGCTTGGCCTGGGAAATGGCCTCATCCTCTCCTCCTGCTTTTGCACCTCGTTGACTACCAGCTTCCTCCTTTGAGCTGGGGCTGCCTTGTGCCATGTAGGAGGAGCTTAACTAAGTCCAAGACCCCCTCTTCCATGCTGAACTTGCCCCATGATATCACCAATTCAAAGGGCAGCCTTTGCATCTTCCACAGCTTTCTTTGCCGCCCACTTTCTTCCAGTTTTCAACACAGGTGCTGCCTCCCTTACGCATTTATCGCGTGACTCTACTAATGTCATTTCCAGTCTGACCTTGGCGCACTTAAACTCCTCGGTTAGAGCAGAGACTGGTAGCTGCAGTATTCCTTTACCATAAAGTCCCACTCTGCTGAGGCAGCGTGGAACTCCCAACCATTTCCTGATGTATGAACTGATTAAAGCTTCCAGCTTCTCTACTGTTGTCAAAGAAACCTCGTACACAGTCAGTGGCCACAGCAACCTCGGCAGTAGACCAAACTGAAAGCACCAGAGTTTTAGTTTACCTGGTAGAGCGCAGCTGTCTATGCTCTTCAACCCTTCCACTGCTTGTTGTCTAACTTCTCCCACACGAACTGTGTCCTTTAGATCCCCGTCGTACCATCTCCCAAGACTCTTCACTGGCTTCTCAGACACTGTTGGTATTACCTCACCATTAATGAAGAATGTTTTATCTACTACTTTGCCTTTAATTATAGAGATGCTCCTTGATTTAGTGGGCTTGAATTGCATTCGTGCCCATTCAATGTTATTGGTTAATTTGCCCAATAATCGATTAGTGCAGGCTACTGTTGTAGTCATGGTTGTCATGTCATCCATGTATGCTCGAATTGGTGGTAGTCGCATTCCAGAAGCCAAGCGCTCTCCTCCTATTACCCATTTTGATGCCCTAATGATTACTTCCATTGCCATGGTAAAAGCCAGTGGAGAAATGGTGCATCCTGCCATTATTCCAACCTCTAGGCATTGCCATGTAGTGCTGAATTCTGAAGTTGAAAAACTGAATTGCAAATCTCCAAAGTAGGCTTTCACTAAATTTGTTATTGTCATCGGTACACTGAAAAAATCAAATGCTGCCCAAAATAGTTCATGTGGCACTGAACCATATGCATTAGCCAAATCCAGGAATGTCACATGGAGCTCCTTCCTCTCCTTTTTAGCTGATTGAATTTGTTGCCAGATCACATTGATGTGTTCTAAGCAACCTGGGAAACCTGGAATGCCCGCTTTTTGTATTGAAGTGTCAATGAAGCAGTTCTTTAATAGGTAAGCTGACAATCTCTGAGCAATAATGCTGAAGAAAATCTTGCCTTCTACGTTTAATAGGGAAATGGGACGAAACTGTCTGATGCTTGTAGAATCTTTTTCTTTAGGTATAAAGACTCCACCTGCTCGGCGCCATGCTCTTGGTACAACCTGTTTTTCCCATGCCACTTTCATCAATTTCCACAGAATTTGTAGAACTCCTGAAGCACTCTTGTACACTGTACGGAACTCAATTAGGCCCTGGAGATGATGAAGCCCTTGATTTTTTCACAGCTTGCTCTATTTCTTTCCACTTAGGTGCACAGTCCTCCATTTGGTATTCTGATGGATTGATAGGTGGGATGTCTGACGGAATTGACGTAGGCTCCTGCCTTTTTGAATCTGTATGTGTTTCCTCCAAATATCTCTCCAGCTCAACTTTAGATGCTTTTAGTGTGCCATTCTTCTCACTGGTGAATAACTTCTTTACAAATTTGAATGGGTCTTTATAAAAGTTAGCTCTCGCACGCTCCTTCTTTTTGTAGCGTTTCCGTAGGCGCTCAGCTCTGCGCAATGTTGCAAGCTTATCTTTTATGACCCTTTGTAAGAGATTGAGTCCCTCCTTCTGACTTTGTTCTGCTCTTCTCCATTGGTTCCTCAGCTGTCTCCTTTCTCTAACTAAGCGTTCAATCTCCTGCTGCCGTCTAGACTTTCCAGGAATAGTTTGTACTTTTTCCTTCCTTTTTTCAACTCCAAACCTCTCACTTCCATATGCGTAGATGATGTCCCCAAATTTATCCAGCTTCTTTTCAACTGTTCCAATTAATCTTTCCAATGCAACGGCCCTTGTCCCTTCTCCCTCAAGCATTTCATTCTCCCTTGATGAATCTTCAAACCCCTGACCGTTGTCGCCTTGCTCCAGCTGCAGATATATATAATTTATATATAAAAATATAAATAATTATGAAATAACGAATATTGAAAAAATCGCAGTACTGGGCTAATTTCACGATGTCTGCACAGTATATAAAGGGAGAGAAACAAACGCTATGGACTTAAACCCTTCTTTCTGGCTGCAGAAGGGCAGCCTCCCGCATTATACACGTTTACCTTTACCTGCCTTTTATTTCTAAAATTCAAACCCCCTAATTGAAAAGGAAAGTTTCTAAAATGTAAAGAGGCATACTGTACACATTTGAGGCAGGACAGGTTTTTAAATTGGCCCTAAAACTGAATGCTTAAATTGAGCCTGATTCATTCATTTTATCCTGCAGACTAATGCCTCTGACATAGGACTAGGGATGGATCTTTCCCAGGAGGTAGAGGGCGTGGGGCATTTGGTATTGTACATTAGCAGGATGCTGCTTGCTTGAGAGACTCAGAGCAGGTATGCTGTAATCAAGAAGGAATGCCTAGCCGTCCTAAAATAAAAAAAATGAACCGAAAGCAAGTTTCTGTGCGCCTGTCATCCTGTGTGTGTGGGCCCGGCCGCCCACGTGCAATTCTGCTGGGGGCCCTACGCTATCGTTTGCGTATAGGTTAATCCAGCCCTGCATGGTATAGATATTTTAAAGCACCACACTTGTGAAGAGCTTTCCAGAGCACTTGAAGCTCCTTTACAGCTATAGTCATACAGCAGGACTCTGAAGAGGTGTTGACATTAACCAACCCTTGTTTTGAGGTGAAAATGTATTAGTTCAGTTTTGATTATCTCTGGACTTTTGAGGGTGGTTGTAGCAGTCTTACTGTGATAACAGTCTTTAACCTATTAGAAAACAAGTTGACATCACAGATGTAGTGAGTTATGAACTGCTGTGATGCCTTGATTAGTGTTTCATTTTGATATTCAGGAAGCAGACATTGTTAAGGTCAATAGCAGCTGTTTTGGCTTTTTAGCAACAGACTGTTGATTTATTTCCTTTCCCATTATGGTGCTGCTGTTTTTACCTTCTGTTGTAAATCTCTTTCCTTCAGGTGTGTGAGCAGATATATTGTGAACTGTAGGAGATCTGATTGGTAGATACATACAATAGAATACATATTATTATTATTATTATTATTATTATTATTATTATTAT
The DNA here is from genome assembly GCF_902713425.1 of Acipenser ruthenus. Classification (NCBI taxonomy): domain Eukaryota; kingdom Metazoa; phylum Chordata; class Actinopteri; order Acipenseriformes; family Acipenseridae; genus Acipenser; species Acipenser ruthenus. Next base: position 5,822,801 of record NC_081192.1, on the reverse strand, counting down.
TATTATTATTATTATTATTATTATTATTATTACTGCTTTAATTTATTGTTGTGGTAATTACTCATATCTATATATCTGAGGTACTGGCCTCTTATTTACAGGGATATATAACCCTTGCATGCTAAACATGTTGGAGACATGGATACTTTATCCTCTGTGTGATTCTATCAGTCAAGTTCCATTATCAACGGGATCAAAAAATGGGATTGAATCCGGTACCACTGGAGCGGCTCGTTGGTCAGTTTCCCTGGTTACGGCTTGTGCAGATCCAGAATCGGATCAAGATTACGGATCAGTGGAGCCTGATCCAGATCCGCGTTGCACATCATCATTATTTTTCATTCCCAGAATCTAGCAACTACATTTAGTAAGTGGCAGCTGTTCTACTGCAATCAAGCAAGCTGCAGTACATTTCATTTTTAATTCACAAAATGTTTTATTTTTCTCAGCAGTGCCCTTCCTAATTACAGTCCCGAGTATATGTGTGCTGTGCTTTCACCATTCTCAGTTTGCAGCAACTGACCCTGCTTTAATACAAAGCTCACGCTACATTACTGTTTTTCATTGTGGTAACATCTTAAATTACAATGCCTGTGCCTTTGTCTAAAGAGATATAATCAGCTCATCATCTAACAAGGGAAGCTGCTGTGCTATTAAAGCATCCCCAAACTCCTGATGGTAAACCATGTAACCAAATCTTTTACATGTGGGATAGATGCAGCTGCTAAAGAAGAACAGTACTTACACACGTTTGGTCACCATCACAACTGTTGCAGGGACCTGAGGTTACTGTATTGTGCTGGTGTTAATACAGCACCTTTGACTTCCAGGCATTTGCGTTCAATCAGATTGTTATCGTCATTCTCGCATTTCAGTTTAAAACGTGATATGGCGACTTTTGTTAGTGTCTCCATGAAAGAGGGTGAATCTGAAAGCCCAAAAGGGTCATTCCTATCTTCTTTTCAAAACAAGATCACTTGAAATAAGAATTGCAGTCCAACTGTTGTCCTGGTATTTTTTTATTTTTATTTGCATTAGTACCCCTCGGAATCGCCAACTAAAAACCTCCCAATTATGCAGAGGATGCAACAAAGCAATTTTACAAATTGTTACAGCCATAGTGTAAAAGAGGGTTCCACTTCAAAGTGTGAGGACTCACACTTGCAGGTAATACTGTGCTTAGGTGAAACCAGGCAGGTATTGGGGGTGCAAACCTGCTACTATTAGATATCACACTCCAAAATTATATCTATTAGGTCACTAACAATTTAACACTCCCATTTAAAAATTCTATAAATTAAACAAGCTCCAAGATAACCCTATTCCAATTTATTTCACAGATGATTCAGACCAGCAGGACTCTGATTGAAAATGCTGATGGGGTATATGAAAAGATAATGCAGTGCCAGAAAGCAGGTGAGTCCTTTGAAGTCGCAGGAGTGTTTCCTACATGAATGTTAATGATATCCTGTAGCTTTTTTTTACTTCTAATTGTTTTGTGCGGTGTTCAAAGCAGATCATAAAAGGAAATCAGGGGCTTTCATTTTTGATTATGACAACAAAGTTGGAGAAAGAGCCACCTATATAAAACCGTGAACGTTTGACAACGAAAATCATAATAACTGGAGAGTAACATATATATATATATATATATATATATATATATATATATATATATATATATATATATATATATATATATATATTGAATATAATTCAGATATTTTATAAAGTGTGTTAGTTAGTCACTATAAAATTGTATTTAAATGAGCATCAGATGTAATTGAATCTCCCCAGGTGTTAATAAATTATTAACTATGAGAAAACACATGTTCCATCTCGCACTCCTTGTCGTAAATTCATTTGAATATTATTTTAACATGTTATCGCTCCATTGTTGTGTCCAATAATACATACTGTACAGTCAGTATTTCTTTGTTTTGCATATAGGTAATTGTACATTTGTTCTAAGTATATAAACCACATATGTTAGCCTTTAGGCATAATTCGGGGGATGACATAGAGGGGTCTCTCCGGCTTTGCGCTGCTTTTTTTTTCTTATCCTATATCCTTTTCTTTAGCTAGTCTTACCTTCCCTCCGTGGCGTCCTGCCCGGTAGCGTCCGCTGATCTCTTCCGGGTGGAAGCTGATCCCAGTTCAGCCTCATTTAGTATTTCCAGCCAATCACACAATGCAGCGCTCGCCTCGTCAATTAGGGCATGGCCAGCGCTGCTCCACGTATGTTATTGGCTGCCCCTCCTGTCTATCTCTCTCTTTTTCTACTTTAACCCAGCACTATTCCCGCTTCCTTGTCTTTTTGTTGTTCGCGCCTTTCACTGCAGGCCATTTCTCTGCTCAGCGCTCGCAAGATAGTATCAGCTATTTTCCTACCTGCTCAGTCTGCGCCGTTCAAAGCACAGTGACATTCTCAACTTATCTGCGTTTTCATCAGAAAGACTGTTCCATCATCACTGCTGTACTGCAACTCTTTCCCACCGGCGCCTCACAGGCCTTGGTTACCACGGCAATGCCTCACCAAGTGACTACTGGGAGTGGTAAGTTGCCATGGCAACCAGGCAGCTTTAACAGGCAATGCGAGCCTGTGCCTCACTACTACAATCGTCTGGTTCCTGCTGCTGCGCTTTTGCAACATGAGAGCTTCAACTCACCGAATTGTGACATCTAAATACTGCAGGCTCCTCTTCTATACCTACGTTAACGTACTTATATCATCTGTTCTAAAGCAAATGTTTTATACACAGACAAGGATTTTAATCGCATTAACCAAATATATGCTACCCTGCTTCACTGAAGCCAATAGTTTCCATTCCAAGCACAACCTCTAGGTGGCAGCATATCACCACAATCTACATAATTTAAGCTGATTTGCTATTGCTGCGAATCTCGCACACTCCAAACTTTCTATCAATTCCTGCAGTTCGTTGTCATTCCAAGGGATTCTCAGTACCCTCCTGCCTCAACCTCTTTTGCTACATTATATTAACTTGAATTTTTCAAATCCAAACCCCTCCTCTTGAGGACCTCGTCATGAAGCCATGCTTATCAGTTTTCTGAGATGTTAAGAATCCACCGTCACATTAATTTCCAGCTTCCCTGCATCAGGCCATTCCTTCAACCTTCTTGTTCCCGGATTTGCACTTCATTTGCCCCCAACTTCATCAAGGCACGTAATATAACTTTCAGTCCATTTCCTTCGATTTGAGCTACCAGTCACATACGGAAACTATGTGCTACGACTATCAACATTTCAGTCAAGCGTCATCCTACCCTGCAATAGACAATACACTCTTAGACTGCTCCTGATCAAATCAATAGGTTTTGCAGCAGCCTCCGAGCAACGCATTCCCATCCTCTCAGGTTCTGCAGTGGCCTCAGATCTATGCATTCTTCATCTCTGCCCAAAGGCAGCCCCATCGCCGACATCATCTAAAAACGCCTTAACTCTCAAATACCAATTTCCACCGCATTCAGCAGCTCCGCTCTCTACAGCAAGCAACTGCACACTACTGACAGCATTCCATCGTCTACTCCCTCAGATCTCTGCCCGTTCAGCAGATCTTGCCTCTACTGTTAATATCTCCTCATTACAGCAAATCTCGGCTGCCTCTTCAGATCTGCTCACTATTGCAGCATACAAAAGTGGCTTTAGTTTACTGTTTAAATCTGCAACTGCTCTCCTCTAGAGCTTCCAACGCTCCAGCTTTCCTCCAATACCTGGATCAAAAATATATATATACACAGAGAGCTTGACTTCCTCAGCAATTTAGTCATATGTCCGCTCATCCTCTCAGATACTACAAGCTTTAATACATGGTACGAGACTGGAAATCGATTTATGAATTAAGGAGTTCCACTATTTGGAGAATGACTGGAGTTGTGAAACCCAAATCTCTAATTTATGAGTTTACCTTTTCCATTCCAAACATGCATGATGGTAGCAAACCGCTGATCAATCCCGTATTAACTAACACAGGACGGTCGGCATCTCATCTCTCTGCCTTCGTTTTTAGAAACAACTCGGTAGTCGATTTCATATATTTGTTCAGGTCCAGCTGCCACCTCAGCCCTCATCAAACTCCGCTGTGCAGAATTCTCTACTGTTCAACTAAATACAACACTCTCCAGCCTTCTGCAATCTGCTCATCACTACATGACCACACTCTTAGCCCCAGCGATCAAATCTTCATTTACCACTGGATGGAAAACATTTACAACTTTCTGCACTCAAAACAAAATACATCCCATTCTGATTTAATGAGCAACGGATTCTAGCTTCCATCGCCCATGCAAGAGATTCTCTTCACTTAGCCACTACCGTTAAAGCCTACATCTCCGGAATTCAGTATTTCTGCCGCCTCATCTCCGTCCCTTCTCCAACACTCCTATCCATCCCATCAGTTTGCTGACACTCAGAGAGATCCTCAAGAGCCCCCCCCCCCCCCCCCCCCCCCTGCTGCTCCCTCCTGGCTCCCTATTTCAATAGACATCCTTCACTCTTTAATCTCTACCCTCAGAAAAAGCTATTCAATGACCTGACCATGGAAGTACTATGTCTAACTGCTCTTGTGAAGCACTTCCTCTGCAGGACTCCTGAAGGAACAGAGTGCACCCTGTGAATTTATCGTGACAACACCAGTGATTTACCGGTTTTAAAAAAAAAAAGAAAAAAAGCAAGAGTTACCAGGACATCAAGGGGAATACAATGGATATGCTTGGAGCATTAAGCCATTTCAACCATGAGGTCTTGTGAACCATTCCGTGCACCCAGATACTGGACTTTGGCCAGCTGTAGTAATTTTACTACAGAATACTACACCTTGCAGTAAAAAAAAAAAAAAAAAAGTTAACCATGCCCAGTGTTAAACATGGTGGAGGTTGTTGATGGTCCACAAGTTTCACAGCCCGGTCCCAGAAGCAGACCCCAACCCGCGGCAAGTTCCTCCTTTCAATCAGCTGGTGTTCCACTAAACTCCACACTCTCCAGCCTCCCCCAGTCAGCCTGCAGCTTCAGGGAGAACTGCCTTTGCCCCTTCCACTCGCTCTTCTTATTCTACTGCCTAGTCTTCCTTCACCACATTCTGTGCCCAGATTCGTATCTCTCTCACCACCTATAACCTTCAGCACCTCCTTGCCTTTATCACAGACCTCAGGCTATCCCTTAACCTGGCCCCTTCCTCCATCAGAAATTATCTCTCAGGTATCCAGCATCAGTTCCTTCTCCCTTCCCCCCCCCCCCCCCCCGCTCCTTTTAATCCCGGAGGTCCATCTGAGAGTCTCGCATCCTCCTCTCCATCAAGAAAACCAACTTCATCGGAATCTCCAGTTTCCTAGCCATCAGCCTGCAGCACTTTTGACCTCACTCAAGTCCTCGGAAATAACTTCCTCCTATTCATCAGGACTTCAAAAACAGACAGTTACATCAAGATCCAGAAGTTCCGCAACCTGGTCCCAGGAGCAGACCCCAACCCTCATCTCGTACCACCCTTCAGCAAAACAATATTTAACTGAATAACTCTCTCTCCGTCCTCCGTCAATCAGCACGTGGATTCATGGAGAACGCTCTCGCCCCATCTACCCGTTCCTCCTACTCGACTGCCTGGTCTTCATTTACTCACTTTTGCGAGCAAAAACAGATCTCTCATACTTCTTTCAACCTACAGCACCTCCTCGCCTTCATCACTCACCTCAGGCTGTCTCTACGTTTAGCCCCCTCCTCTATTTAGATGCTACCTAGCGGGCATTCAGTATCAATTTCACCTTCAATCTGTCTCCTCTCCACCGTTCTAGAGATGGCGGATCTCTAGAGAGAACGCTCAGAGGCATGGAGAAAAGCCTGCTCCCCTCCTCTCCATCAAGTTAACCAATCTCTACAGACCTTCTCCTTTGTCTCATCACTGCTGTCCAGCAAGGATGCTTCAACCTATTCAACGACATTGTCATGGAAACCCTGTGCCTGACCGCCGCCTTTGGATTTCTCCGCTGTGCAGAATTCTCAACTCCATCAACTTCCAGCTTCCCAGCTCTAGGCCTCAAGCGTTCCAATCTCTCTCAAATCCCCGGAAACCACTTTATCCTCCACATCAGATCTTCAAAAAACGGTCCAATTAAGCCAAGGATTCCGTGTCTTCCGTCGGATCCCCTCTTCATCGACAGCTCCAGATCTATACTTACGAGACACTGGTTCTCATCCCGTTTATGCACCCTCTTGTCACGGATCGGGCTTCAAACTGTTTCTCCCCCCATTCATTCCGGATCGGAGCAGCTGCCTCCGCGGCCAGGGCAGGAATCAATCAACACTTGATTAAGTCTATGGGGCGCCGGATCTCTTTAGCTGTTGAACTTTATATTAGATCATCCTCTGCAGACATCGCCACAGCTCACCAAGCACTCTTTAGCTTGCCTGGAGTGGGGGGTGCCCTCTCCGCCAGGCCCACCAGAGGTTTCCTCCCTGCAGGGGGGGGGGGGGTTCCTCTCCACAGTGCGGACGATTTATAGGCATAGGTTGTCTACTAACATCTCTTGTCTTTTCTCTTTTTTTCTAGCTTTTGTCTATGTGTGTGGCTCTGCGATCTCTTTTCTATCCCACGGTGCGGTTCTTGCGGGGAGCCTGGGGTCCTCTTTTGGGGGGGAAGTGAGTCTCACTCCCCCTGCTGTCCGGGTCGGCCTCTCGTCTCAACCACTGCCGCCCGGCTGTTCCTCGCCGGCCTGAGGGGACCCCCGGCCACATCCTATTCTTCTGCTCCTTATGCGCTAAGCCTTCCAGGCCTCAACCTTGCTGTCCCATCTCCTGTCTTCCATTTCAGGTCCAGGACCATTTCAACCCCCTCATGCAGTAGGCCGTGCCTCCACCTGCCAAGCGGGCCCCGACCGAGGGGTGGGGGGGGGTTTCTCTGTTTTCGTCTCTCCTGAACGGATCCCAGACACTTTTCCTAAGCTCTCCACGCTACCATCTTAGCTGCCTGAGGATGCTGCACTGAGTTGCGAAGGATCTGTCCTTTTGTCCTGTTCGTCCCCTTCCTGTCTCTTGCTCCACTAAACGCCCAGCAGCCAGAGGATGCTGCCTGACCCGTCGGGAGCGAGAGTCAGATTTGTTGTATGTTATGTGTCTGAACTTTGCTCTCTCTCTCTCACTTTTATGTCACCCAGCAGTCAGAGGATGCTGCCTGACCCGGCGGAAAGTGTTTATATCTAATCCTTTGCTCTTCTAGTGTCTCCCTCTCTACGTCGCCCAGCAGCCAGAGGATGCTGCCTGACCCGACGAGAAGGGAAAACTCTTCGTCCCCTATCTCGTCCTGCTATCAGTATCTAACCTCAGTGTTACTAAGCACCATTCCCAAACTCCATCCCCAATCTCGCCATCCCTCTCAAACTCGTCTCACTCTTAAACTCTCAAACCTCTTGCCCCTCTCAAGCCTCCTAAGCAACAGGAGAAATCCTCTCATCTTGTCTCATTCTTAATATCTCACTCCCAATTTCGCCTCCTCTCAAGCCCTCGTAGGCAACCAGTGAAATCATGGCAATACGGTAAACAACAATATTTAGCAAGCACTTGTTGCAGCTGGTAAATAACTGGGCCTGAAGGTTTGTTACCATGTTAAACAGCTCCTTTTGTAATAACAAGCTCTCAAATACACTGCCACATTTGCAGTGTTCAGAGAGCGGTTTGTGACATGAAAAAAGGCTTAAAACCAAACTAGAGAAAAATGAAATGTGTTATGCATTAAGGATCTCTCTCTCTCTCTCTCTCTCTCTCTCTCTCTCTCTCTCTCTCTCTCTCTCTCTCTCTCTCTCTCTCTCTCTCTCTCATTCTCATTAAAATCCACTAAGATAAGAAAGACATTTTATAAAAGTTTAGAAAATTTGATATAAGATTTGAACCAGGATAGGACAAGGCCAGACAGTCCTACTGTGCTTTCAAGACGATTAAGTATCAAAGGCAGCACTTAGATAAAAAATAAATAATACTGATGGAAAGCCTGAGTAAGAGTTTGTCAGCAGATCATTCACAACTCTGACAAGGGCCGTCTCGGTGCTATGTGCAGCACGGAAACCAGATTGAACACGGAAAACTTCTCGAATATACCAACTAATTTTTGTAATTGAGGTGCAACAACTTTCTCTAGAACCTTATCTAAGAATGGTAGGTTGGAGATTAGCCTATAGATATTGAAGACTTTAGGGTCCAAAGCATAGGCTATAATGACATCAACAACCATAAGGCAAAGGGCAATTAAGTCCTTTACACCTTTCTGAGGCTGCAGTGCCATAAGATTTGTCAATAACATCTTTGTTGGGGCAATAACTGATCCAAAACATTTGAGGTCAAACATGTAAAGCCACTGAAATGTAACTCCCTTACTGAAAATGGGTACCAACATTCTGCAGCCAAGCACAATACAGGCTTTATATTTTATGGCGTTATATTGAAAAAAAATTACTATTCAATATCAATTATGTTTGGTTACATGTTCATTGTGATTAAAGTTAGAAATAATAAACCAATACAAGAAAATAACAAAAGCGATTTAAATTATCTCAACAATTGTCTGTGCATAATAGCAACATCTGCAGTACCTCCCCCTGCTGCTAGATGTCAGTACTGCATCTACTTAACTGGTGTGGGATAACTCAATATGGCTTCCTTCCCCAAGTGGCAGAACAATTGAAGCACAGAAATATTTTGAAATTCACATTGCAATTTATGGTCCTTTTTTGTTGAGACTTGACCTTATTACATTCAAGTGCATGAGGCCAGCACACTTGAGACTTAATTGAGACACTGATGACGGCATATTATTTGTATTGTCTCCGGTGAAAACATTCCAGAAATATGTGTTCATCCCTGGCAGTGAGCTGTTTGGACTGATAAGGCACCATGTGCATTCTGTCAACACAGTGACGTGACGTCACCACCTACTTTTCATTGCTGTGCAAACCATATTTATCTAAGGTTTATGTATTTATTTTTACCTTTGTCCGTTTGTTTAGTGTGATTACATACAGGACTGTATGATTTACTGTGCTTTCTCAAGCACACATACAGCTCCCTGTTTTGAGTATCTGCTCAAAACCTTGTTTCACCTAAACCTGTTGCTTTCAAGCCCTCAATTGCTGCATTTAAATAAAAACTAAATCTTGAGCACATAAAAAAAAACAAAAAAAAAAAACTCAAAAATATAAAACTGCCTCTTAAATAGAACAAGGAAGACACCAATGAGAATGTTATCAAAGCCAGCCAAGAGAAACACAGCTGGATTTTAAATAATGTGTAGATTTTTGTGCTTCAAATGCCTTCTTGGTTCAGGGCAGATCAAATATCTAGGGGGTTTGTACCAGTCAGTCTCTATTATTATTATTATTTATTTCTTAGCAGACGCCCTTATCCAGGGCGACTTACAATTGTTACAAGATATCACATTATACATTATTTCACATTATACAGATATCACATTATTTTACATACAATTACCCATTTATACAGTTGGGTTTTTACTGGAGCAATCTAGGTAAAGTACCTTGCTCAAGGGTACAACAGCAGTGTTCCCCACTGGGGATTGAACCCACAACCCTCCGGTCAAGAGTCCAGAGCCCTAACCACTACTCCACACTGCTGCCCTAGATGTATACTTAATGTAATGTGTGTATATAGTATTTTGTTAATTATCATGCTATTAATTAAAAGAAGGATTCTGCCATGCAGAGCTATTCTTAAAGTAAGGATATCACAAGGTCCTTGTTGAATGTCAGCCTGCAGTATTGCTTCTTAGAACAGTGGGAGCTGCTGAAATCTCGTTTATTGCACAAACACTGTTTTCATTTCCTTTTTCATTTTAAAACAGGAAATGGAGATAAAATCCCTTTCCGTCATTATAAGTTGCTTTTGATAGCCACTGTTAAATTTGGTTCACCATTACTAATCCTACGTGTGTACGGTAACGTATTGACTCTGCAGCATTGAGGCATGCTGAGGCTCAGGATTTGAGAGGTTTGACAGCACCTGTCTTCTCCAGCTGGAGCTGTTAACTTTGGTTCCCATTGTGAGAGGTGGCAAAATCAGAACATTCACTTTAAACTAGAAGCAGGCTAGGTAAACCTTGCAGGGCTGTGTATTACAGCAGAACCTCATAGGCACTGAAGTTATCAACTGAACTCTAACTGATCAAATCACACTTAAAATAAAGACCGATAATGAAAGTATAATACCCAAAAATACAAAAAGCTATGACAAGGTGAATATAAAAAAGCAATTTAGAAAATGAGTATTCAGTGAAACAAGAATCTGCTTGCAAATGTACTGACGGATGAGGAGGTCCGGGGCTTGAAATCAATCAGTAACCATAGCAACCTTGTTTTCCACAGTAGCCAGTAACTTTAATCAAATGAGTCAGATTTCAATGTAATCTTTTTAGCCAATTTGGCATAAACTAAGAAAAAATAACTTTCATTGGAATTCCAAATTATGTTATCCTGCGTGAGACACCGTGGGACTGGATAAACAACCATCACAAACAAGAGAACAGGTTGTAATTGTGCAAGGTTAAAAAGACTCTTGTTGTTTTCAGCCATGGAATTCCATGAGAATCTGCAACTTGTAGCAGCGAAAGAGGGTCTGAAAGGAAGGAAACTACAAAAGGCTGTGGAGAGTTTTACCTGGAACATCACTATTCTGAAGGTACGGTCTTATTTGTGCTCTATATATATATATATATATATATATATATATATATATAGTACTAAAATACAATATGAAATAGGATGCAACAAGTTAGGATTGCCATTTATATCATTTCTTGATTGTAGTGGCTGACCTGGGCTGATGTCACATTTATTGCTAAGCATTTAATTGAATTAAAAATCATGCTTGTTATTGTAAAAGTCTTGTACAGAATGGATGCACCCCTCCCCATGCCACAGGGGTTTATGCAAATAATATGTAATGAGCTTGAACACAGTACATATAAAGTACTTTAATGAGGTATTCTATATTATGAGCTACACAAAATACAGCACTTCTTTAACTTGCTATGTTACTCATTTACTGGGCATTTCAGGGTGAAGATCTTTAAAACCAGAGTGACTACAAAACAAAAGTAACTGTTAAAGTAGTGGGGTTCTGAAAAATATAGTGTTACACGCCCCCACGTGTCGCTACAACTGTTTAAATAACGTACCTGTCATTTTTCTTTTCATTTGTTCACACCCTGACAACTTTTTACACTTATAACTTGAAAGTCTGTTTCAAAGCTCTTTTCAAAATGGCCGCGATCCATTGTAATGTTGATGGGTGTAGCACTCTATTAGAGATTCTGAGTAGAGAGACAAACTGTTACTCGGGCCTCAGTGGTAAAGGTTATGGTACAGTGCTTCATGAAGTTTGCTACATTGTAATGTTAAGCCTGGTATTTTTCCTGTAAAGTGGGATTTTGAAGGGTTAATCTGAATGGTTTTAGAGTATTGCCCCTCAGAGAGTTTACAGTGTCAAAAAGTGTCAATTGTTTATTTAGTTCTGTAAGTTATTATTTTTTTTTTTTTACTGTAGGGGAGAATACATCATTCAGAAAGTCAAATTGACTTTCAGAGACTTACAATCACTGCTGCCCTGCTTTATAATGGAAATGTTGTTCAACTGTATGTCCTATTCATCTCTTTTGTCCTAAGCACAATCTCACTAAATTGCTATCTTTAGTTTAAGAGGAGTCTCATTTGTGAAAGGTTCCTTCAAAGGGAGCTGCTCTCATTTCATTGTTCTTCATGAGACCATAGAATTGAGTATTGAAAATAATGTTTATCTGAATTCGGCAAGGCATGCACATACCTTAATGTAAAGACCAAACCTAAAGGGTCCCTCCCTTGTCTTGTGTATAGTTAAATATGCTGCACAAGGCAATTTGATTACTAGAATCCCAATTTGAAGCAGGCGGTTAGGTTTGCTGAACCAAGCAGATACAGCACCACGCTATTGAGAACTATGTAAGAGCCACTCCAGCCAGTTTAATGTGGTTCTAATCAGGGTGCGATTTGATTTGGGGGGGGGGGGGACGGGGGGGGGGACTGCACTTTCAGTTGTCATCCCACGTGGGGGGGGGGGGGATACATTTTTTCCCCCCTAATAAAAGATTTTGAATTTACAGTGACTTTCTTAGGGAAATTTTAAACATCTGATATTTAAAATTATAAATGTATGCTGCCTCATTTTTGGGCAAACTGACTTCAAAAAAATCTCTGTCTTAGCACTTCAGACCATAAGATCAGTAGCACATTGTATTAACATGAAAATGGAGTTTAGTTTCACTGGAGCCGGATCATGAGCCTCGGCTGTGTAAAGTGGATCAGGCTCGGATTCCACTCACCCGTCATTGCCATCAACAGTAGTGCTGTACGCACCGTAGCAAGGCAAATTAACCAATGAAAATCAACTATGTCAACGTCATTGAGTTGCTGTGTTTCAAACCGTTATTTTTTATTATCATTGGAAGTGCATACTATACTAAAGAAAAAAGAAATGAAGAGAGGCTTGGAAGAGCAGGCAGTGTAGGGCAGGCTCGCTTTGAGAAATGGAAGGCAAATCGCGCTTGGCTAAGGGCTAATGCCAGTGGTTCAGTAATCTGCTTGCATTGTTTGGAAATGCGTGATCTGAGACCCCATGTTACTGCCTTTTGATGCTGTAACAATAAAAATAATAATAACTATAAATAAATAACGTTGTGATTCTTTTCACTGTTTAAATTGTGTACTACAGATGTATCAAGGCTTGCCATGATGATGTTGTTTGACTATTCCCCCCCCCCCCCCCCCCCCCCTGGAAATTTGACAAATCGCACCCTGGTTCTAATAAGTAAGTTTGGCTTAGCATTTTGGGGTTATTGTAAGTGTATAAGAACACAACAGATGCTCCTATGGTATTTGAATGATGCATCAAAGATGTGAGTGCCAGCTGTTCTGTGTCATCCTGTTTCTCTAGTAGTTCATCCTTATTAAAAAGGTCAAGATGAATTTCTATTGCCTTGGAGATTCTTGTTTTGTTTGGTTGTGTCTGCTTTCAGAATGAGCTTTGGTATCCAATCGACCAGAATAGAAATCTCTTCTAGCATGACTTAATTGAATGTATAAGAAGTAAGCATAATGTTATTTCCCTGTCAAATACGCATCACCAGTAGATCTCTGCTTGATCGGGTGCTTTAGCTCTTTTACAGAGTTTCTCAAGTGTTTATTCGTTTTTTCACTCAGTTTACGATATTTCTTAAGAACATAAGAACATAAGAAAGTTCACAAACGAGAGGAGGCCATTCAGCCCATCTTGCTCGTTTGGTTGTTAGTAGCTTATTGATCCCAGAATCTCATCAAGCAGCTTCTTGAAGGTTCCCAGGGTGTCAGCTTCAACAACATTACTGGGGAGTTGGTTCCAGACCCTCACAATTCTATGTGTAAAAAAATGCCTCCTATTTTCTGTTCTGAATGCCCCTTCTGTTGGTGTAGCAGATGTAGAGGCAGAGGCAGTTATTTTTAGCTGCGGGACCCTGGGCTCAGTTGAGAGAAAATACAATTGGGGTCTATTTTTAAAGTACAAGTGCCTGGGTGCTTTTGAAAAAAATGTAAATAAAAAAAACAAAAACAAAACAGTACTTGAATTCTGTGGTGCTATTAAAGAGAACTTTTTGTTCCTGATAGATACTCTCCAACAAGGTGCATCTACAGTTGGTTTTACTTTTGTTTCTATTTGTTTTGCTGTAAGTTCATGAGGGTTCTGGTGCAAAAGTTCATTTAAGGATTTTCTTTTCCCGAAATACCATTCTCATGATCTTGCAATCTAGTGTTTATGCATTTCAAACAATGTTTGTCTGGATTATATTTCAGGTTCCCAAGGGAGAGCAATAGGAATGTACTGTACATGTATTGAACAAAATACTGATGATGGTATGAGCTTAAACAAAAGAACATCTCTGGCTTAATTAAAGACATGAGCGAGGCAACATTGCCACATATCTGATGTATTCAATTAGTTTCTGGTATTTGTTCTGAGGAGGGGGGGGACACAACATATTGATTTTCAAAGCCTTGCACCCACATAAGACAAAGCCATGAAAATGAAATGCAGCGAAAGAGCTGAAGAAACATATTAAGGTGAAGAATCTTGGCCTGCTATTTAATATAATTGTATTTTTTAGATGTTTTACTCCAAGGTTCTTTTACCTCCAGTAAGTCTAAATGTTTGTGATTCGTCCGTGAGATGCCTTTTTGAAAATATAATTGTAACTGATATGAAAATAGGGGCTGTTTTTCTTACTATAATTACCACCGCTTCAGTATGGTTTTACTTTTCTGTTACCCTTTCTTGAGATTGACCAGATTTCATAACATACCGTGCCACCTAGTTGTTTAATTGTAAAATATTTGTGTCTAGCACACAGTGCAGCCCAGTGACTAAACCAAGAATCACATTTAAATGCTGCTTTTAGCCTAATGGCGATTTTTGAAAAATACCAAATAACAAAACCAACAACAACTTATATAAATAGCTATTGGTTTTTGGAATTTGGTCATTTTTAATAGCTACAAGGGCAACAGATGGCAAATGCAAATTAATTTCTCTGGATCTTTTTTACATACTGACAAACAGCTTATGTTAATTGCTAGTAATGTTCAATAGATTTGTACAGTAGGTATTATTTTGTATGGGCTCACATAACAGGCTTGGCTTCCTGTTAAACAATAAGGCAGTTATTGTGCACTGATCATTGGAAACAGACCTTAGGCATACAATGGCTGTGACAGTGTCCTAAATACAAAGTAGCTGTTAAGAGTGTGTTTTGAGGGAGTAGTAACAAGAAGTCAGATTCTTCCAGATCCATTCAAACCTGAAATACACAATACATGGAAAAAGGAATCTGCAAGAAATTCATTATCTGCTCCACATTTTCTTTTACGTTGTTGTTGTAGTAGTAGTTGCCGTTTTAGTGGAAGCGAATGGATGTGACCTTTGCCATGCCATGATCATTAATATTTTTTAACTTACCGTGGCTTGGTAGCGTCACAGCCCAGGTGGTATTGCCAGGGAGAGAGACACAGAAAGCTGCAAGTTTAAATGTGCTAATGCACAGTTTATTTACAAATAAGACAGTAAAACACACATTAACAAAATAAACGACACAAGGGCCAAAACAAAAAGGTTTACAGAAACTCACGCATGTAAACATTAGACAGGCCAGCACGGAACACAAACACGCACTTCCACCTCTGTCACCATGAACACCCCCTAACACCCATGAACACTTATTTTATACACCTGTGGCTGGAGCCTAATTAATCATTTATTCAATTGTCAGCCCCAGCTGCATTCTCACGTGTTTTGACAGGGAGAAATGCAACCCCCTCCCTGCCAACCTAATATCACCCCCCCAACCCACCCAACACACCCAACACACCCAACACACCCAACACACCCAACCCCCCAACACACCCGTGCACAGCAGGGTGTTCACCCAGCTGCACTTACAAGGGCAAACTCTTTCACTGTGTTTCTTCACTATGTAGTTATATGCACATTCTGAATGTATGACTTTCCACCTAAGTTGTGTGGGTTTAAGCATCAGCTGATAAGGTGTGTTTTATCAAGATGATTTACATATGAATGAATAAAAACTGCATGCCTAACATTTTTAATGTTGCTGTAATTTTACAGTAAGTTTGAGTGTTTCCTTTTTTATAAGCTGTACAAGTGGTTGATTTTATTTCTTTGAGCAATGGTTAACTGGGAAATCATCTTGGCATTACAAAACACCCTGATAACACCGGAGGCCTGCATTTCTTTCCCACCAATCCTGCTGACTGAGAGGTCACTAATTTGCAACCGTTATTTTCTTATCTATTAGGGAGTTCTGTAACTTAGTGCTGCCATTGAAACAAATATATTATCCCCACCTGGGATTGAACCCACAACCCTCCAGTCAAGAGTCCAGAGCCCTAACCACTACTCCACACTGCTACCCTAGTAGAAGGTACCATCATTCTATCTGTTTCAAACAATTCTAGGTATTAGTACCTTTAGAAGGACCTGCTAAATATGTAGAATGCTGAAGATTCATATTTAAGAAACAGTAAAACAACAAATCTGTAGGGGTGCACTGATAAGATTTTCTTGACCGATCCTGATAGCCGATGGTTATCTACCCATATCGGCCGATACCGATAGGATACCAATAATAATAGATAGTGCAGGTAAACTACTAGAACAAGACATAGGGCCTTAAATGAAGCAACTGCTGTATGTTTAATTTTTAAAAAAATAAAGTTTTAGTTTGGATTTTCTTTTAAATCCCAATGCTTCTCTACCACAATTAATTATTAATAATAATAATAATAATAATAATAATAATAATAATAATAATAATAATAATAATAATAATAATAATAATATAAGGCTACATAACGTAGTACAGAATTTCTCTGAAAATATTTTCTGTAAATCAAGAGCCATTCAAAATCTACATGTTACCTCTCTACTATATTCAATGCAGTGGAGGAGTGTGCGTGTGTGCATGGGGGAGGAGTCAAGTAGAAGGCGGGACTTATGGTAGAAGGCATGTACTATTGGCTATGGTAGTAGACCATCACTGTCAGAAGGCAGGGTTCATATTTTTAAAAGATCATGAGAACACCATGGAAAGTTCTAAGGAGCTCACTACAGAGGACATAAAATCCCCCATTTTTAGCTGAAGCCCCCCAATCTGGTAACCCAGTACACAGAGAAGGAGCTGAGGTGATGCCAAGCTGCCAAAGAGAGAGAGAGACGGAGCAGAGGCAGTTTTGTAACTAACTGCGCATCGATGCTGCATTTGAATAATAATTTGCCTGGTTAATGCTATTTTCTTACAAATAATAAATACCATTATGTGTATTACAGTTTTGTCAGCCTGAAACCAATTACAAAGCATTACAGTCTGGTAACTTTATAGGCTACATGTACTCTAAACTTAAGGTCACCAAGTCCTTAAACTGGGACGGTATGGAAATATTATGAGTAATTTCCAACATCCAAGCTAAGGGGAAGCTCTAGGGTTTTTATTTTCACTTTGGCAATGTTTGATCTAATATCATATTGAATGTGAATGCAGAGACTCATGGTGATATTCAGAGTGGAATCATTTACACAGTAGCAATTCAATAATCTCAAATTCTGAGATTCTATTTTATTGCTGATTACTGCTGCAAATCTAGTCCCTTTTCTGCCTAAGAAACTGCACCTTCTCTCTTTGTTTTATACTTTCCATCTCGCTCCATCTCTATGCTGTCAGTGCCCAATCTGCAAACCAGGCCCTTCACTCATGAAAACATTACATATCTCAGTGTTTCGATTTATTAAATGGTTACTTCATAGGAACATTTTTTTTCTAAATATTGAATTTCTTACCATTTAATGTGACATGGTATTTATTCTATATATTATTTCTATTGCAGTTCCTGCTTGGATCATTAGAGTGCCGTGATTAATAGATACTAGGATTTTTTTCAGCCACTTTCTACTATTAAACTATTACTACTAAAGGTGATGAAATGTGTTAAATAGCCTCTTTTGACTGTGTGCAATAAAAGCACATTAATCAACTTTTGTGAGTTTTGTTTAGAAGCTGTCCTGATTGCAGAAACAGGAATTTCCTTCTGAAGTAGTTATTAAGTCTGGTAAATAGTAATCCATGTAGGCAAACCCTTTTAAGTTTCTCTGAATAGCTGTATTTCCAAATTCACCCTATAACATGCTGTAAGCTGACGGGCATCGCTTAAAACTGAAAGGAACCTGTTAAAAACGTGTTAATTGCATGATGACATTTCCTGCCCATTCCATTTTTCAGTACCAATCAATGATCCTGAGAAAGTGTTTTCTGACAGTTCTTTTTTATTATTATTTTTCACTTTTCAGCTGTTTCAGAACAACATTTTACACATAGAGCCTTGTGTTAGACTTTGGAGGATCAACCAACTACCTAACGGCTGCACTTATCAAAGAAGCCAGTTTGTCAACCAGCAGTTATTTTTAAACATTTCTTAATGTTTTTTTTTCCTCTGCAGGGGCAGGCAGATCTACTTAAACATGCTAAAAACGAGGTCCTGGAAAACCTGAAGCAGATCCACTATGCCGCCCTGACCTGTGACCTGAGTAAGATTAGCATCGGCTCTGCAGAGTCATCCAAGCCAAGGCGCAGTCTAGGAGCCATTCCTGAAAAAATCACTGGAGATGATGAGCCGGCGGATGGGGACCATTAAGGACCAGCTTTATTACTGGAGCTGATCAGGAAAACTTAACAATAAAAGCTGAAAATGCACTTAAACACTTCCAACAGGGGTCCCCGAGTGGCTCACCTGGTAGAGGCACAGCAGCATGGTGCGCAGGGTGAGTCATAGACTGTTTCTCGTCATCGTACTATGCCCTGTGAGCTCAAAGGCGGACACCTGCAGGGCTGGCCTTTGTCCTCCAGAGGTCGATAGCTCGCTGACATCCGCTCTCGAGTTCCTGGGTGAAAAAGGAAGCTGGCTTGGTCATGGGATCGGAGGACGCCCACTGAACCTTCGGGTCTCCTGAGCCATGTGATGAATTGCTGCGGTGATGGGAAAAGAAATTGGGCCTCCAAATTGGGAGAAAATCGGGGGGGAAATAATAATTGGACAAACTAAATTTATAAGAAAATGTTATAAAAATAAGACAGTTGCCCAGAATGTGTTTTTTTTTTTTGAATCCTAAAGCATAATATGGTGTTGACCAATCTTTTAAAAAAAATCTGGAGCGATGAATGTAGCAGGATGCAGTGTACAAAATCTGTTTATGGACATGGACTACTCGATGTTCTGTCTGCCAAAATGTGTGTGTGTGTAAGGAGTGCTAACTTCACCAGTTCATGTGAGTAAGTTTTTTTATTTGTTTATTTCAGGTTTAGTGAGAAAAGCTGCTTTTTAAAAGAATATATAATAATAAGAATAGGAATTTTAACGATGTCCCATTTGTCTAAGTATATATAAATAGATATGTATGATGTGTAAGACAAACCCAGAGCTGTTACCAACAACGCCAGGTACAGCCATTTTTTCATTGTTTGTCTGTGGTATACCTTGTTGAGCCTTTACAAAAAAAAAAAAAGTACCTTAACGTATTCACTGTGTCTCCCTTACACCAGAACTATCAGAAGATGTGCTGTACAGTAGAGAAGAAAACATTTATTTAAAAAAACTGCCTTGCCGATACAGTTGCATAATATTTTTTAAAGTTGTCAGATTAAGTTCTAAACTGTAGTGATTTTTGTGAAGTGCTTAATACCCCATGTTTAGCAACCAAATGAAAAAAAACAAATTAAAATAAATGCAGTACATGTAGAGCAGAAGGGAATCATTTACAGTAGGAAATACTTTTGTTTTGATCAGATTTACAAAATGCAAATAAATCCACACACAAAGAAATGTGTCTGTTGTAGTGGTTTTCTTTTTTTTACTACTGTATTTAGCATTGGTGCAAAATGTACTTTTGTAATTCTCTTATCACTTTTTCAATTACATACCTCTATAATAAAACAACACTCTGCATTGTGTTTCTTGTCGAAAAAAATAAAAATAAAACGCGAGTAAAATTTTGGTCTTACTCCAGCCATTGTAAATCACTTACTTATTTTTTTGGTTTCAATGAAATTACTTTTTGATGGATTTTGAACTACCTTCTTGGGTATTTATGACCACAGTTGTTCTGGGTTGTGCCCCGTTTCACCTCTGTTTAATAGATCTTATTTTCAGACTCTCACTGTGCTGCCCTGGTTTCCAGGACCTGGTCCCCTTGTTGAAATACACCCTCAGAGGTCTAACTGATTTCTGAGCTAGCCAGGATAATCATGATGCGGTAGAGGTTGTTAAACAACCTCTTGGTTTATTTAGTTTCTTTTTGTTTCAGAAGTGATTCACCACATTCCAGTGTGTCCCAAGGGTGCACAATGAGGTTGATGGGCTTGTCTAATGTCAGAGGGAAAATTTCCATTGCTATCAGAAAACATCCACAGTCCTGTTACCCACATGTTCATTTTTCTACAGTGCACTGACCAACAACTGAAACATGTGGAAGAATGATGCTAATTGTATTCAGTCCAAGTATTTAACTGTATTTAGACATCCATGGGATTGGTGTGAGCGCCATCATTTTCATGGCAGATGATGATCCGTCGCCATGTTCGATATGACATCTTCATTAACATGGACGGAGTGACGAGGCGGAATGCATCTCTCGCAGCTTGTTTCGGCTCCTCCGTCGTCTCACACCGCTGGACAGAGTGACGAGGCGGAATGCATCTCTCGCAGCTTGTTTCGGCTCCTCCGTCGTCTCACACCGCTGGACGGAGTGACGAGGCGGAATGCATCTCTCGCAGCTTGTTTCGGCTCCTCCGTCGTCTCACACCGCTGGACGGAGTGCCGAGGCGGAATGCATCTCTCGCAGCTTGTTTCGGCTCCTCCGTCGTCTCATACCGCTGGACGGAGTGACGAGGCGGAATGCATCTCTCGCAGCTTGTTTCAGTGGACAACCTGTAGAACTACAAAGATAACAAATACAAATGTGGGGGTTGTTACAGAGTACTGGTGTTGAAATGCGTGTATTTTACTTTTTATATACTCCTGTTCTCTCCTGCTTTTTTGTGCTGTGCACTGTACACCTGCCAACAAAAAAAGGTGTCTTAATTTCCAGGCAATGTAATAGAAACATAATGTACTGAGTGTATTTGTATTTGGCTGCACAATGTTTCCCATCAGTCATACTGCTGCTGCCTACACTTCAGTAAGGTAAGTAATCTGTCGTGCAGCAGGGAGTCAGAGTAGCAATATTATGTATGAACAGCAGTTAAGAGGTATGGAATACAATCTAGCCAGTGCAACCTCTGAGTGCAGTACATGACTGGAATAGAAACTGAACCACAGCCTTTTCAATGATGGCTCGTGGTTCTTTTAATGATTTACTATGTAGTTTTATTTTCTGAACGATATGCCTCAATTTATGTGCGCACGTAGGAAGCACTTACTCTAGGGAAATCAATCGGATCTGATGGATTTAGGTACATCTTTATATTGACAACCAAAATAAATTTGCCCTGCAATGATAGCTGTCTACAGCATGGTAAAGTGGATGACATTATTATCTAATTAAAATAACAATTAATATCCCCGAAATATTTTAATCTTCAGGATGCTCAGACTTTAAACGAATTATAATAGAAAATACAGACACTGTCTTACCCATATAGAACTGTAAATCCAGTGGCTCAATGGAATGACAAATGTGAAGCCTTTTAGTGTACCATGTGCATGCACTCCTAAAACACCTGCACAACTGGCCCACCAGACAGACTGGATATATCTAGATGATTACCCTCTCTCCTCCTTGGAGGATGGACAGGTACATTGTGGGACAGTGTGTAAAATGTCATATTGTCAGCACTGGACTGGGATATACTGTAGCTGCAGTGTGAATAAACATTTGTTTCCAATGAACTGCACCCATTTCACTAACCCTTTTTCTGGATCATTTATCTAAAAAGCACCCCAGTACCTGAAGTATTCTAACTCGGTTGACCAGTCCTCTCGACAGTATTATTGTGTTCGCAGATTCCGGTTGACATTCTTATGCTGCTCATGACGATCACAAGGTAGAAATGTTCCAATCTTACTTGCTCAGCAGCCTTTAAGTGTGATTGTTTGGTTTAGGTGCAGCTGCAGGGTAACATTGAACAAGCAGTGTTTGGTAAAGTTATGTGGAGTTCAGTAGTAAATCGCTCTTCAAATTCTACATGGATTCTTTATTTTTTATTTTACAATTTATTGATGATGTTTATGTTTTTAACATGGTAGAAGCAAAATACAACAGCATGCATGATAAATAGACTATTGAAAACAGAAATCAGAAATGATTTCAATACAAACTATCATTCACTCTAGTCAGACTGGACGGTCTATCATTGCATCTAATGAGGAAGGCCCCGTGAATTGCTGATTTTTCTTTTTTTAATTCAAGGCAGTGCCACGGATAAAATATTGTATTTCACGGAATGTGTACGGAACTATTTTATAAATTATAGGAGATTTATTATTTTTTTAAACAGCAAATAGAGTGATAAATGCACATCAAAGTGTAGTATTTTAATTTCCCACCTAGACTGCATATAGTCACGACATAATCTCTCTCTCTTTCTCTCTCCTGAAGATTTATGGCTTGAGTTGCTTACAATGAATGTTACTTTCAAGATAGAGGCCAACTTCTGGTTATTGGAGTTTCTTTTTGTTCAAAATGGACAACTTTATGCACTGGGTTTTATGATCTTTACAGATGAATCCTGCTCAGGATGTAGGCTGCTAGTACACGCAAGCACACAGCAGAGCTGTACAGTTTAGTTAATGTGATTTTTATTTTTTTGTATGAAATACAAATAATTATTAAATAATTCATTTTTATTTCTTAAGAATATTGAAAAAATCATGGTATTGGGCTAATTTCCCCGATTTCCGTGAATTCCGTGAAATTCCAATTTACACAGGTCCTTACTGATGAGGGATGTGTTCTAATGTGTTCTAATGAACAGGCTGCAGTGTCCTGCCCTGCAATCCAGGCTTGCACTGATTGTTGTTGGAGAGCTTACAACTCATATACAACTATATAATCATCAATCTGCCTTTCTAGAAGAGGCGGTATAATCATCAATCTGCCTTTCTTGAAGAGGCTGTATCCTCAGAGGGCCTTCAGTTACAATGAAGATGCTGCTGGCAGGTATGGCGGTTTTTATACAAATTCTTAAGCATTACATTCTCTTCCTTTTTCTAAACAGCAGTACTTCAGACCTACAAAAAACAAGCAATCAAGGGCAATCACAAGCTGTAATACAATCAATAATTGCAATTTTCTCACGGAAAGCAAAAACAAAACTGGCCCTATTTGACAGATCAAGCCTGCAGACCTGTATGAAGTATTTTGACAAGCAACACGTGTGCTTCAACACTGAATAAGACACCTGTTTCCAATCAAACAATGCCCAAAGGTATACATTATGGGCTTCAGTAGCAAGTCATTTAATTTTATGTCCAGTTAGTGGATATGCTTGTGTTTTGATGGGTGATTATAGTGTGCTATTTTCTCAAGCAATTATATAAAGAAATTACTAGGTTGTGAATGTACCTTTTTAAAAAACGTTCTGTTTTTCTAGTGCATTATAAAAAGGATTTATCATGATTTAAGGCTCTCTCGCTATAGCCAGGTATCTATGGTATGAAAACACTTTTGGGAAACTAAGGCACTTGAGTTTATTTTAAAGTACCCTGCTGGTACCAGCAAACAAGTCTGCACTTAACTACTGTAAAAGTTTTTTTTGTACTTATACATTAATACATTTCTTTACAAGTAATCATGCTTTACATTTCTTTTGTGGTCTATACTTGCTACTCATGATGAGTCATTGTTTTACCATTTATGTTTCAGCTATTCAAAAAATAATGTGTTTATGGTGACCAAGATTATTGGATCAGACCAAAACCAATTCACATGTACAAAAACAGCTGCCTAGGAATAAACTGATCTGCCTTAGAAAGGTGTGCTAGCCACAAAAAGGGGTCCGGTTACAAACAAGGGTGCTGCTTAAAGAAGACTGGGAAAGAGGATTATAACAATTCAGCAGTAAAAAGGTTCACTTCTACTGGATAACACCAGTAGTGGGACTTTAGTAAGAAAATCAAAGAATACAGTTGTGTTCCAAACATGACCTCAGTAACAGCCATATTAGGTCAGAGGTTGGCATCAAAGTCAGCAACACTTATGATAGACATATGAAGCTTTAACACAGGCAACGGCAGGTGTATAAAAATAATTGCCACAAAGGGGGTTTTATTAGGAATGGGTGCAAAGTTATAGATTTTAAAACGGGAAACAGTGACAACTGCTGAGGAAATGAACAAGACACAGTTAGTCATTTCTTTAATTTGTTTTTATTTTCCCTACATTCATGAGTAAAATTGTACAGCATAAACAATCCCTCAGCCAAATAATTTCTGCATTGCATTTTGAATGTAGTTGACAGTATATGCATAGGACTGTGTGATTCCTCACAATGCATACTGTATAGGGACAGAATAAGCTTAGGCTCCACATTCATTCAATCAGTAATAATACAAAGCATTTTATTAACTACAGCAATGGAAGATATATACTTAACATGTTTCAACCTTTAAATTAATCTAGTATTTTAAACAAAATGCTTCAGGACAAACAACTAATGAACTACTGTTTATTTTATCACTTGAAACACAGACAAGCTACAAAGCAGCAGGATAACCACTGGATCGAGATATAATGGAATTTCCTTTAATCTTCTAAAAGCATCACAGGCTGAAAGAGGATTTACACAAATCCCACCACATCACTTCTATTACTATATAGTTCTAAGTTCAGCCTCAGGCAAGCAGGAGTCAGCTGGCTGTGATTCAACTATGAGCTATATCTAGCCTCCAACACAAAACTCCTGGACTGAATGTAGTACAGTACAGTGGCGTGGGCTCTAAGAACATGTTTATGACAGCGGCCTGTGTTTGATCTACAATGTTTGCAATATGGGCAGTAATCTGGTTGGCCTGGGATTTGGTCACAAGGTGTAGAAAGGCCATTTGGTCAATATGTACAGGGAGGTAAGAGACTAATACGCAAAATTAGTCCTGATTAGTCCTGATTACAGAGGGTACCTGCACACAAGTGTTACAAGGGTGGACGTTGTATGCTGTTGTACATTCTTAAGTATTTACTTTTATTGAAAAAAAAACATTTATACCCCCCCCCCCCCCACTTTTTACTAACATATAACCCTGAAAATGCAGTCAGCAAATGTCTTGCAAAGACCCAGCCCTCGTAGCAGAAGTTGAAATAGTAGACAGATTCAGGCAGGAGCAATTTTAATAGCTAAAAACTCACATGAAAGCAAATAAAATCAAATTTGGGATAAATATGTATTGTTTGCTATCCTCCAGGACAGTAAAGGAAAGCAGTTTGATGCTGACAGATGGAAAATAGTAGCATGCTGAGAAGAGAAAGAAGAAACAGAGAAGGGTAACAAGATGATTCACAGCATTAATGCATCTGCAAACATGCCTGTTTGTTTCAGATTGCACTGGCTCAGAGGTCTGTTGGGTTGACTATAGTAAAGTCAGAGTCCTTGCTATTACTGCTGTCATCCTCAGGGCTGGAACCGGACGTGCTGGAAGAGCCTGAAACGGCCCCCATCAGCGGGTCAGAGCAAACAGCAGCACGAAGGGCCTCTTTTTCAGGTTTCAGGGCCACCTTGTGCCCCTTAGGTAAATCTGGATACTCCGGATTACAGACAGCATCGTCTGGCTTCTCACACTGCTCCTGTTCCACATCGTCCTCTTGCGATACCAGAATGTAATCGTCTGAATTTCTGCCCTCCGAGTTCAGGGATGTCTCAGAATCGGCCTAGTGAAAGAGAACACAGGTAGGACACTGGAAATTCCATTCGGACCACAATGAAGTCATTCCAAGTCAAGTGGTACCAGGGAGGGGCTGACCTGACTGGCCAGTATCCCCAACGATTACCTTTGAAAGTCTGGGGTTCTGGAGCAAAAAACACTGTCCAGAGCTCATGTACTATTGGGATGAGAGAGTTATTTTCAATATCAATACTTTTTTTGAACATTTTTGTAGTTGATGGCTAGTGCATGGAAAAGATCATCTCAAGCCCTGCTACTTGCATTAAATAAATTAGATGCGACAGAACAGTACCGCTGATAACTGCACACCCTATGCAAAACTTCACAACGTTTTTGTTAATACCTGTTTTATTTAATTTTTAGCTTAATAAGATGAATAGTTTTTATCCAAATGTTGGCCCTGCAGGCTTAATCTTGTAATAAAAAGTACTTCCCTACAGGATTTTGCTTATTTAACAGCACTGAACTTCAATTAAAAGAACAGAAGAAATTCTTATATCTGATCTAAATATGAATAAGACGCTTGGGTATAACAGCACATGTATAAAAGTAGGAGGTGACTGTTCAAGTCATATTAAATCATTTTACCTACATAACCCCCCCCACACACACAAATACACAAACTTTACAGAAAACACAATAGTTTAATTATCTTATGCTGAAATATAATTTAAATATGCACAGTTATACACATTAGTATATTAGATTAGTGTACTGGAGTGCTGTTTTGAGTGGAGTTTTCTTAGAAATGTTTCCAGGTCTGCAGTGTTGAAAAAGTTAAATAGGATTGGATGTAAAAATGAAAACAAGTGTTTTGAAGGGCTAGAAGAAGCAGAAATTACCCACATTTAGATCTTGCACTGACGAAAGACAGTATTTTTAACACATTGATTTATAACATTTCCATGACAACAAATAAACCTGGTTTGATACTCCAAATCACAGGAAATAAGGAGTGTGTAGTTACAAATTAACAATGCTGAGCGATGAGTTCCCGATGAAGTTCACAGTTTCGAGGCTGAATGTACCTGTTGTGGTCTGAGAGTAAGAAAGGCTTCCTTGTCCGTGTGCTTGTGTCCACATCTGCCTCCTCCTCCACTGTGACGGCTGGAGCAGTAGTGATCATCGGCGATTGTGATCTCCTCATTCTCCTCAGCCTCTAGCAGGCTCTGGTTAAAACGCAGGGAGCCTTTTAAAATGTCTTTTATCTAAAAAGTAAAAGCAGTATAATGTAAGTAAAATAAAATAAAATAATTGGATGGCAATTTGAAATATCCTGGGGAGGATACACAAAACAAGCAATTTTCACAGCCTCAAAATGATTGTACTAATAAAACACACTAGATCACATTTACAAACACAAGGACTGTAAATCAGTAAAATACATCAATAAATAAAAATAAATTAGTTGAAACATTTGCCAGTGAATTTAAGTTTCTTTGAGTATTTCTAAATGTCTCAACTTCACACATATTTCTCAATTGGTCAGGGGGACATTGTGTTTCTGTTTTATTTTGGGTACAAAAAATGGGAATATAATGAATATTATGGCATCTGAATTTTACTTATAAACCAATTTTTAATATACAATGTACATTGATTTCCCTAGGCTTATACTTTAGATTTCCATGTTCTTTACTTTAATAAGGGATATGCATATTTAAGCACCACTCTGTAAACTTACTAGGTATTTCAACAACACTTGCCTGTACAATATGGTAGACAGGAGGCAATAAAATATCAGGAAGCCTCACTTTTAATAACTACAGTGATAAAAATAAAATAAAAAAAAGAGAAGGGAAGGGAGATCTTCAGTACAAAGGGTGCCACTGTTACTCTTTATATTGCTAGGAAGAGGTCAATGGATTTGGAACCCTTGGTTAACACTTCTTTAAAATGCCTATAAAAATGCACTGAGCAATGGATCTTTTTGCTTAAAGAATAAATGCACTATACGCACAGAAGCAATCATGTTGCTGCCTATCAGAAACAATGGAAATGCAAACAAAACCCTAAAAAAGTAACTGCAAATAAATTAAAAACAGTTTTGTCTGTATGATGAAAAAAACAAATGTAGTTGTGACAGACGGACGCCTCTGGTTCTGATCCTCTCAATAACTTGCGATAAAGAATGCCCTTCGTTTCATCACAACTGGATTAGGCAGTCTCCAGAAGTGTGAAAACAGATTTAAGGGTGCTGACCTACTTCACGAATGAAAGAAAAGCTCCAACACCTTCAAATCAGACTGAGAAACTCCTTCAGCCATTACATTTTCACTGCATGGGGAAGCACTATTTTCCTCATATTTCTTTTATTACAAATGCCTCATGCTCCATCTACTCTTGAACTGTTCTGTAATTCACACTGCCCTGCAATGGGAGCCCTCAATCTGCAGCACTGAGAGACTGGAATTGATAGTCAAGGTGGACTGGAGGATCATGGCTCAGACATTAGCCTACAGGCTGAAGAAACTGTACCGACTATCCTGTGGCTTCAATTGTGTATGTGCAGTCTGCTGTTTAATTTAATACCCAGGGGCCACACTAGAGTGTGCTGTCAAGAACTGAACTGCATACTTTGCCTTCAGCATTTTTTTTTTTTTTTTTTTTTTTAATGGAAGCTGGGGCAAAAATAAAAAGTGGCACAGTGAAAAGGACGTACAGAGGGTAGAGAAGTTACAGTAGATGAGTTTTGGCCCTTTGTAATCTGTCAGCTTGACTTCTCTCAGCATGCCTACATGCTCAATTTACTTGAAGCTTCATTAAAACACCGCTGGATATTTGCAGACCATGAAAGTTTACATTAAATGATGTACAGCTAAGCATTCAGAGCCAATGACTGTTAACCTTACAAGTTAGAGCTCTACAGAGCTGGGCGGTCTTCTGTAATAGTGCAGTGCACTGGAAAGTCTGCTTGGAATAGTGTATGAGACTCTGCTCTATCGCTTTGTTGTTCTGAACTGTGGAACAGATTAAAACAATCATGCATATCAACATCACTATTCATTTGCATTGCTGCTTTTATTCAGTTCCAAAACAACAACAACAGTCCCTACACTGGATGTCAGAGGCTTGTCAGAACTCATTTTCTATGAAAACAACTCCCTGTAGCATCTCAAATGTCTCTGAAAGAAAACAGTGCTCATATAAACTGTAGACATACACATCTAATATAAGTACCCTGAAATCTACAGGGGGCCTACTGAAAACAGCCCAAGAATGACCTCCGCAGCCCAATCCACATTCAATACTAAATGCACACCTCTGTTGGAATCTTCTTAGCAAACTACTAACAATTTGTCCCTCACATAATAATATTAAAGTAGACTTTCTTAAAGCCTATGTTAAATTGGACAAACGG
Organism: Acipenser ruthenus; assembly: GCF_902713425.1. Classification (NCBI taxonomy): domain Eukaryota; kingdom Metazoa; phylum Chordata; class Actinopteri; order Acipenseriformes; family Acipenseridae; genus Acipenser; species Acipenser ruthenus. The sequence continues at coordinate 5,793,925 of NC_081192.1, read as the reverse complement.
TATTTCTGGGGTACCTAAGCAACTTCTTATTCTGCTTACAGTGTCGCTATTGAATAGGGGTGTCACCGTATGGCAGTACACTGCGATATTAACTCACCATAGTATTAATACCGCAGCAAAAAATATTATCGCGATAACCGTGGGATCACGGTATTGCAAATAAGTCAGTCTGGAAGACAGACTTTAACACAGAATTCACCCGTATTCATTGCTAGATGGCTTAACAAGTAATAAGGGAAAGAAACAATTGTTTTAACATAATTTACACACATTATTTATTAGAAAAAATACAACTGTTTAAATAAATTAAACTAAAAAAGTCATTTTTTTTTAATTATAGAGGTTCGCTTTGTGGCTTTGGCTGGCATCAGTATAATGATTTAAAGCAGTCTTTAGCGTCTCCACTCCACCATACAGTATGTGTTATGCTCTGTTGAATTTTATAACTCACGCAGAGTTCTAACTTAACTTGTATTATGGATTTACACTGCCTAAAACCACTGCTTCGTTGTACAGGTTTGGACAAAATGTGTCATTAAGCAAGTATAATATTGTAGCGACCCGGCCAACTGAAGGGGCCCTTGTTGGACTTTTGTGTTGTCTTGGTTGTTTGTCCTGTTTGTGTGTCCTGTGCTTTTGTGTTTTGTGTATTTTTAGGGTTCAGACCACGCCACCTAGCTTGGGGGGGAACGTGTGTGTGTGTGTGTGTGTGTGTGTGTGTGTGTGTGTGTGTGTGTGTACTTGTAAGAGAAATACCACTGCCTGCTGCTGCAAAATGGGTGCCTGTGAGAGAGAGGCTGGGAGCCTGAGTTATGGTCGGTGCGAGAGAGGCTGGGAGCCTGTGTTATGGTCGGTGCGAGAGAGGCTGGGAGCCTGAGTTATGGTCGGTGCGAGAGAGGCTGGGAGCCTGTGTTATGGTCGGTGCGAGAGAGGCTGGGAGCCTGTGTTATGGTCGGTGCGAGAGAGGCTGGGAGCCTGTGTTATGATTGGTGTGAGAGAGGCTGGGAGCCTGTGTTATGATTGGTGTGAGAGAGACTGGGAGCCTGTGTTATGGTCGGTGCGAGAGAGGCTGGGAGCCTGAGTTATGGTCGGTGCGAGAGAGGCTGAGAGCCTGTGTTATGATTGGTGTGAGAGAGGCTGGGAGCCTGTGTTATGGTCGGTGTGAGAGAGGCTGAGAGCCTGTGTTATGGTCGGTGCGAGAGAGGCTGGGAGCCTGTGTTATGATTGGTGTGAGAGAGGCTGGGAGCCTGTGTTATGGTCGGTGCGAGAGAGGCTGGGAGCCTGTGTTATGATTGGTGTGAGAGAGGCTGGGAGCCTGTGTTATGGTCGGTGCGAGAGAGGCTGGGAGCCTGTGTTATGGTCGGTGCGAGAGAGGCTGGGAGCCTGTGTTATCATTGGTGCGAGAGAGGCTGGGAGCCTGTGTTATGGTCGGTGCGAGAGAGGCTGGGAGCCTCTGTTATGATTGGTGTGAGAGAGGCTGGGAGCCTGTGTTATGGTCAGTGTGAGAGAGGCTGAGAGCCTGTGTTATGGTCGGTGCGAGAGAGGCTGGGAGCCTGTGTTATGGTCGGTGCGAGAGAGGCTGGGAGCCTGTGTTATGATTGGTGTGAGAGAGGCTGGGAGCCTGTGTTATGGTCGGTGTGAGAGAGGCTGAGAGCCTGTGTTATGGTCGGTGCGAGAGAGGCTGGGAGCCTGTGTTATGATTGGTGCGAGAGAGGCTGGGATCCTGTGTTATGACTGGTTTGAGAGAGGCTGGGAGCCTGTGTTATGACTGGTTTGAGAGAGGCTGGGAGCCTGTGTTATGGTCGGTGCGAGAGAGGCCGGGAGCCTGTGTTATGGTCGGTGCGAGAGAGGCTGGGAGCCTGTGTTATGGTCGGTGCGAGAGAGGCTGGGAGCCTGTGTTATGGTCGGTGTGAGAGAGGCTGGGAGCCTATGTTATGTTCAGGGAGCGTGCAGAGAACGGGGAAACTACAGGTAGCTGCTACAGGAGAGTTTGTTGGTTTGGTGGTTTGGTGGTTTGGTGGCGTGGTCCTGGTCCTGGTCCTGGCCCTGGCCCAAAAAGGGACTGTGGGAGGTATTGAGTTCTGTTCCAGAATAAATTACTGTCATTTAGCCCTGAAAACCTTGTCTCCAGTGTCATCCATCCTGGGAAAACTTTGTAATTACTTCAAAACCGGACTTATATATATCGCGATACTCAATATATCTTGATAATTTCTGGACTACTATTGCAATAACATAAAAGCTAATATCGTGACATCCCTACTACTGAAACTACTGCACCCACCTGATTCATTAAAAAGATATGCAAGTGCAGAAACAAGCATCCCTACCAAGAAAATAAATCCCACAAGAAGTGTCAAGTGCCATGATCGAAGTACACGGTATTCACGTATGAAAAAGCACCATAGCTCCGAGGTCAATTGGAGATAACAACCGTGAAGTTTAACCATTTCAATTACATCGCCTTAACTTCATGTACGTTTAATGTTAGAAAAAGGTAATTTTTTAGCATACAGTTCTAACTTTATAATTATAATTGTGTATATGTATATAGGTTTGAAAGTTCACTGCACTGTGCTTACTTTTCTTTCTAAACAGCTGAAGCAGGGATTTTGTCTGAAATGTACTGAAATAAATGATTAACATTTATCATTCAAAGTTTATTCCTAAGGTCCTATCCTATTATCCTATTGCTCCCTATAACACTAAAGGTGCTGGTGGAGTGTCATTATTGGGCAAAGGGGAGCGAGGAGCATTTGGTTTAGTCTCTCTTTCTGCTAATCTTATTGACCTAAATACAATGTAAAGCAAAGTGTTCTCACAGCCATGGCAACGATAACACAATAATATCTTTTTTTTTCCTAGCCAAACTCCAAAATGTATTTTAAATCAAGTTATCACCCAAAGCTACTTAAAGGAGGACACATCACCTCTTTCTCACTTTAAATTAAACTGAATGTCAATTAACAGTACAACATTACAGGAATGAAAAATCTACAACCCTTTTAATCCTTCAGAAATAACAATCAGAACAAAGCAGAGTCAGAGGATACGGTACAGTATGTAATGTAATAAGATTTTGTAATAAAACATTTTATTAAATTCATAGGAGCAGCTACCAAATGTATCCTTTAATTGACAACCCAATGAGCTATTACTACCCCAGATTATAACAGACTCAGTAACTTCCCTCATAGGGAATGCTTACCATCCAGTACATATAAAATATCTTCTGCATTGTTATACTTGACCTGTTTAAGTCCAGCTAGCGAGACCAGAACTTCATCCTCCTTTTCCAAATGTTCCTGCAAAATGACATCCTGTATTTTGCCTGGTAAAAAAAATGTTTAGAAGTTTAGCTTAGAACATATGAAATATATTAAATGTAGATAAGCATATGTTTGAACATTCTTTGCAGCACATCAGATTTCAATTTACAAAGATTAGGGGATTACTTCAATCATTTTAGTCCTGGGTTAAAAAGAAATACAACTGGCTTAGTCTGACCCAGGGGGATGGTTTACTTAATCAGTACAACTGGAATACATTCAAATACATTTGGAAACATCACTTTAGATTGCATGATTATGGTTATATGCAGGGCAAAGTGCATGCATGTATAGCTTAGTATAAAGACAATTTTAAGACATCAAACTATTAAATAGAAAAGCAAAACAAAAAACAAACCACAATAATAAAAAAGGACTAACTGTGCAGTGATAAAATACAATGCTGAAACCCACAGCAATATACCAGCTAAATATATGAAACCCATGGCAATATACCAGCACAATATACGAAACCCATAGCAGTATACCAGCTAAATATATGAAACCCATAGCAATATACCAGCAGAATATATGAAACCCACAGCAATATACCAGCAGAATAGATGAAACCCATAGCAATATACCAGCAGAATATACGAAACCCATAGTAATATACCAGCAGAATATATGAAACCCATAGCAATATACCAGCTAAATATATGAAACCCATAGCAATATACCAGCAGAATATATGAAACCCACAGCAATATACCAGCAGAATAGATGAAACCCATAGCAATATACCAGCAGAATATACGAAACCCACAGCAATATACCAGCAGAATAGATGAAACCCATAGCAATATACCAGCAGAATATATGCAACCCATAGGAATATACCAGCAGAATATATACATCCCACAGCAGAATATATGCTGAAGATCTGTTTGTATTTTGTTAGTGCAGTTTACAGTACACTTCCTCTGTCTGAAACACACCCTGTCTTGTAAAACCAAAGAAGAGGATCAAGTTTAATTTGATACATTATAAACTTCTGATTACTTTTTAAATCAACATCATTAACATCCACTAATTTGTGTCATTCTCCATGTGACCTTTCAACACACAGTAAGACCTAATGATATTTGAATGATAATGTACGCAGTCAAGAAAATGCAAAAAACGATTTTAGCAGGTAAAACGTAGAACCATGTTGCTTAGTGCTAGACTTAAAAATTGAACACACGAAGGAAGCAGATTTTGTTCCCAGCAAGATGATTTGCAGAGTGTGTTCTAAATGTTAGAAACACATTCACACTAATTGAGCCAAGGTTCAGTAAAAAAACTGATTAAAAAGGTTTCTTAGGTCAAATTATACTGTGACACTTGCTATATCTGGGGTCAGCAAGCAACCAAGTACATCTGTGTTGCTTTATAATCTATAAATCCCAGACACATCTCTATACACCCTTACACCAAACTGTCAGATTCTATTTCGATCAAGACTTGGCATTTAATCTGGTCACCACGGCCATCTTGTAATATGTGTCACAAGGACCTTGCATTGCATTGCTGAGAACACGAGAAGCTACAAAGGAGTGTGACCATCTCACAAACCACTGGAACTTTTGAAATACATTGTAAGGATCCTGGTGTTGAATGTCAAAATTGCTTGTATATTTTTTTGTACTCAACCCAGATAATGTTATCATGTTGCACTATATATATATTTTTATGGTTAAACGCTAATTTATCATGGTTAACCATTGCAGACCATGCTTGGTATGTCGCACAACAGCCAAACCTTGTTAAACATAGTTTATGTACATTTTCATTGTAAGAGTGTTATACTCTAAGTGAGCATGGTACCTTGTTTCATGTGTTACAACAACAAAAAAAGGCACAGAGTGTTTAGCTCCAAGGAAAAGTAATATGAACACGCTTCATCCTTGATTTCATTTCCGCAAAAGAAAGGCCAGCAAAATACTAGGAAGACTGTTGTAATAAAGTGGCCAGTGAGTGTATGTACTTAATGTCCTGTCCAGTAAAAACACTTTGGAACACAGTACAGCAATCTCTAATCTGTTTTTATGCATCTGATGCTCTTGCTAACAGCATCTACCATATACTTATTTAATCAACAATGATATCCTGTGGCCAGAACAGCAGGATTGAAACAATTAATTATCTCTTGCCTAAAGCAGCATCTCGGCTACTATTATAGCTAAAGGCCTGGTTCTAGAAGTTAAAAGAGTGCAATGATAGTTTGCTCACAGATTAGATTGTTCACACCCAACATGATGTACTATTCAAAAAGTGATACAGGTTTATGAAATTATTAAGCAATACAAGGAGTGTAATAGCAGTGCGTTGCTTTTCATTATTAAAACATGGACAAATATTCTGGCATGTGTCTATGGGACTTTCTAATATGTTCGAAATTACCAGAGACACATTATTTGTTCAGACCTATAAGCTTGACAGCTTATAAATGTGGGAATAGACACAAATATTTTCCTTGATGTTTGTTTTGGATTTATGCAGACTGTCTTCCTTTCCAAAAAGTAGGGATTTATAGGATGCAAAGAGCCACTAAAGGACAATGCAATCCCAAGCCCCAACTTCTAAAAGATCCATGAATCATACAAGCATGTGGGTCATGAAATCTGCTAACGTTTTAACAGCTTGATGAAGGCCGTCTGGCCGAAAGGTTGCTCTGTTTTTAACTTTGTTCTTTTTAAATTATTATTATGGTGTTGCACCTCTACTTGCATTAATCGTGAACACTATTGGGATATTTGGGAGACTGATCCCGGAGGTAGCACCCAGGAATGGAAATCCTGGTAATTAATTAAAATAGTCAATGTGCGATATAAGCTACATGTTTTGAACTTAACAGTGTACATATAACCATGCAAATATGAGGCCAGTTCTTTAAAAAGGCAATATATGGCAGCAACAGCTCTGTATGGTACCACCAATCAAACCTGACCTACAGACTAATACTTGCACTGAGTATGGAGCCAATATTTCCTAACATAGTCTGTATCTTCTGGAAACCACAAAGTCACACAGCCACAATAGGGCAGCATTCTGAGGTCATAACTTAAAGTGAAGAGTACTCTTAGATTTGTCCTGTAATACAGAAAATATTAAGTAGGTATCTTAATGGTTTATATAATAGTACAGGGATGATTACTTTTCAGGTCTACAGTTATAACCTCCTTCTGCTGTAAGTAACTGATGGGGCCTGCCACCAGGAGGACCAAGCTTGTATTTCACTTAACATCAGACACTCCTGTAGAGAATGTGCTCAAACTGGAAGATATGAGCAGCTTTAAGTTATACACAACTAAAATTAATGTACATCACAAAATACACAATTTTCTTCGGATAATTTTATTGGGCTAAAATATATTAATAAGGCTTTTTTAAAACCTGGTTCATCTCTATCCTGTGTACTGCATTCATTCTGAGTCGGGGATTATCAATTTCACAATTCATACGGACAACATTAAACCTCAATGAAGAGCACTTTAAAGTAGCAGGTCCTTACTTACACATCAGTTCCACTACTGAAGTGTGCAGTTACACTACCACTGAAAAACTGCAAGATCAAGACGGCTTAGAAATTCCAACGTAGGTTAAAGTCTCAATTTACTATGCTAAATCATTTAATCTACCATGATACTACTGCATATCCGGGGACAGTAGAAAACAGGATGTCATTGTAGAAACTGATTCACAAGGAGAGACACTTTGCTCAACAAGGAGATTTGCTAAAACAAAGGCCAATCAAAGTCATATTTTGCAACTACTGAAGCAAAAAGCTTATCGGTTTTCATAGCAAGCACCATTTATTGAGAGTGAACCCGATATGCAAATGAAGTGAAAGCATTTACCGTGGCATGTGTTTATTTTTATCTGGCAGTGCTGGGGCTTCTCAAGGAGAGATACTATATTTGGAAGTAGGCTTATATTGGCTTATTTTTCAGAACAAGCAAATGCACTTGTCAGATCAATAAGCAAAAGCAATCAATATCTTTGACAAATGCTTCAAGAAGGTGTAGCTTTTGACTTTTTTAAATGCAGACAAATCTTTTCCTTTACACAATAAAAAATGATGAAGCTGCTTGTGCTGATCAGACAGAGCACACGGGTTAGGGTTAGGGTTAGGGTTAGGGTTAGGGTTAGGTTTTGGGTCAATGTTCAACAATAAAAAAATGATTACGTTGCGTGTGCTGATCTAATCTGGTTTACAGTACACCTCCCTGTCAGCTTTGGCAAATTGAAAAAAGAAAATGGTTCTGTTGCAGTGAGAAGTGTCTCCAAGCCACCCATTACAATGTTTTACAGAAGGCCACACAGACCTCTCAAGGTCTAGCTGAAAGTCCCACATTTTACCCAAGTATAGGAAAGGTTGATTGAACATTTAAACACCAGTAGGCAGTCAAAGCTGATCTAAAAATGGAAGGGTGGTAAGGACTAGAACATAAAGCAAATCCCCTAGCGTGAACCATTGATCTAATTCACAAGAACCTTGTACAGTAGATTTAACCCTTTGCGGTCCATTTATTAATCGCGCGTCAGGCACGCCAGGAATAATTAATTTTCACACGCGCAGTTAATTTTATACGCGCTGTTTAAAAGTATTTTTTTTCACAGTCAAACGGGTTTAAATGGCCCTGCATATCAACAAAGCACACACTAGGCATCTCCAGCCCCTCCCCAGCCTTTTGTTTGCTATAGCGTTCAGCTGTGTAAGAAATAAATAATAATAATAATAATAGTCGTACATACCGATCGATCATCTCCAGATCACTCGTTTTATCACCAAACTCCTCAATAATGCGATCAAAGTCATTATTTTATTACTATAACATCTGAAAAAAGCTCTGCAAATATCCATGATAGTCTCAGTGCGCTGACGCACTTAGCCAGCTTGTTTATTATGGACGCCCATTATCTGATACCTGATACCATGTATGACTATTCATGAAATACGCCTTTTTTTTTTTTTTTTTTTTTTTTTCCGACTTGTCTCGGCTCCTGTCGCTACCACTCGGCAATTGAATGGTTTTCTCGGCTTTTTCCGGAGAAAAAACGACTAAACACCCGTTTATTGCGTTGCTATAATGATGTCGGACCCAGTCCGACAAAGGACCTGTGAGGAATAATTGCAATGTCGGACCCAGTCCGACAATGGACCGCAAAGGGTTAAAGTTGTGCGGAATTATTTGAACAAACACATGATAATGACATACACATGATAATGACACAGTATACAACCAACTACTTATGTTTTTATACAAATATCCATTCTATTTGTAACACCTAGATGTGTATTATAGAGGGTTTTTTTCATGGTAATATACAACTACTGTAGTGATCACACAACTACAAGCCAGCCGCTTGTATCACATCATCATTTTGAATGCAATGTAACTTTCCAGCCACTCCCATTAAGCTTTTGAAAATAGTGTCAATGCCATTCACTGGAAGGGTTGTGAAAGTATCTGATTAGCCCTTATTTAGGGAAGGATTTAATGTGAAAATAAACATTAGTATGTATCGTTAACTGATATTAAAACAACTTCATTTCTATTGGGCAACACCTGTAAGAATAACTTCAAAACACTGAATATAAATATAAGGTACACCTTCTAAGAAACAAGCAGACAGACGTTTTGGCCAGTGCCTTCATCTGCATGCTACTGGATTTCTGTTCTTGAACTATGCCCACTTTCATAGTTGACCTGAGGAATCTAGAATACATTTTTGGCCAATATCAAGCATTTGGGTCTTTATCATCCACTTTTATATTTGCAATATAAGGTCAAGGTCTCTTGTCATTGGTGCATGGCGAGATTCTACACAATGACGAGGGAACCCATCACGGGCACTGAAAAGGTAAAACAATTTAGAATATGGTTGAAAAAAAGGAGTACTTTCATAAAATCGCAATTTGTTACATTTGTGACAGACATGAAGGCCGTGGATTGATAACAGGTTCGGAGCTGGTACTTGACTCACCGATGTGTACATTCATCATCTTAGCACAGTACTTTGACATGGCTTCCAGGTCATTGAGCTGCCCTTGAAGAAATGAGATCTGGCCCTCCAGGTCCTCCTCCTGGCAGAAAGCAGAGCAGTGAAAGGTGTGAATCACTGACAATGCAATCCAAACACATTACAGGTCAAAAATAAAATAGTCCTGATCTTTTAAAGCAGCGACTGTCTAGGCTTTTCTAGGGATTAAGGATAAGCAGGAAGTACACCCATTCAAATGTAAATACAGTTTGTAGCACAGAAAATATTAAGCCTTAGTGATATGCTTCTACAGCTGTGGCCAAACATTTTACATCACCCTATAGAATTAACTAAGTTTGCTTCAAAAAGTTGAATGAAACCTGCTGAATAATGTTACGTTAACATAGTGAATTACACACCACTTTCTTCGGTTTCCATATACTTAAAGTTGTGAAATGTGATATTTTGAAATTTAACCTGAAATACTTAACTACTATTCTGGCTTCCGGTAGAGTTTTGCAATATACATTTGTAGTTTCTTTGACTAAATGATGTTAAATAAAATATCTAAATTATGTTCATATCATTTTTTTTTTTATGTCTCAAACATAAAATTCTAGCTGATGCAACACTTTTGGCCATAGCTATAGACTAAGCAGTAAAGCAGATACTTATACTGCTATGAAATTGATGCATTCCCAGTGTTTTCCTCAGTATTTTAACTCCTGAATGTATTATAATTACAGTACAAAAGGGAAAAGTATACAGAAGAAAGAAAGACCAGCTTTGCATATTTTTGCATATATCAATCATAAAAGGAAAGTAATCGACACATGGTCGGTCAACCATGAGACTCATGACCTGAGAGTCATGACCTGTATTTAATGATACTTAATGAAGTTATGACTGATTGGTCAGAAGGCATGGAAATAGATTTACATAATGTCAATTTTTAAAACTACATATTGATTAAATATGGATCCATTACAGGTCAATGCAGTGAATCAGCTTTAGGGTATTCCTATATCCTTGCTTTAGGAAATGAGTTCAGATGAAAGTAGTCTTCGATATAATAAATAGATAATTTATATAGCTAAAGCTTCAGTTATAGGTCCCCTGTGTGTTGATTAAAATATTCAGGATTGAAACAAATCTGCGAAACATTCTGTTTTGTAAACCTCAGCCTGTTATTCTCGTGACTACCTTTCAAACCCAAAAAATGTAGAAGCAAATGTATTGAATCTAGGTAATGAAAAATGGAACTGGAATTGCATTTAAAGCAGTAGGATGTATGATTTATATTAATGTACACTGCATTAAGTGTCACCTTTCCCCATCCAGAACCAAATTCAATTTCAAGTCCCACTTCTCAAGTGCAATGTAATACAGCGACAATCAGACCTTAATATAAAATAACCTCCTCACCAAGTAAATGGATGGTTCTATCTGGAAAAATAATGCATACGTGTAAATCAATTCTTTTTTTTTGTCTTGGAAGACATAACATGGCATTTGCATTAAAAGACTGATGCGTTCTTTCCCCCAGAGTGTCAGCTCTGAGAGCACAGATTCATAGACGTCTCGATCAAAACCAAAGAGTACAGAGAAAATGCAAAATTGCAAAGATACCCCCCCCCCCCCAAAAGTACTTACAGATTCTTTTTTGCCCATGGTTTTGCTGTGAGAGCGGGAGCGAGAGATGTTGAATAAGGAGTCCTTCTTTGTCACAGATAAAGGCGGAGATGCTGAATGCTCCCTCCCGACTGGTAAACTCTCTGCACTGGGGGATGAGCTGACATTCCTGGAACCTTGGCCTACAATGTGCAAGGAAGGCTGTTTAAACTTATATACAGGACCTTCTGGTGTAACAAGAAATACTGAGGACAATCAAACGTGATATCCACGCAGGGTTTTTGGAAGTTTGTACAGATTCTACATTGTAGAATACAAATGCAGCAGAATACTTAAGTATTTGTAGGGAATCGTACTGCCTTTTATTATTTTCAGTCTTATGAAAAGAAATAAAAGCGAATGTGTGAAACGCCGAAGGATCTTTTTCAATGAAAATGTCTATGATAACACAGAACAGAAATGCAAATGCATAGTGAATCAAATCTGAAACCTTCACTATATTTATACAACAAAATAGATAGTATACTGATAATCTGATCTTGTATCATGACTTGCATAAAAAGTTACAGTGAATTGTTCTTTATTAGAGATGTACAGCAACAATAAGTCATAATACATGGCACAATAAATCACATTTCAAATGAGCTCAGTAAGTTTGCTCTGTAGAATAAGTTATTTAAATGTTTTCTTTCCGTTTCAGATGTCCTCACGAAAGAGATTCCTGCCTCTTGCCATAATACCCAGGTAAACCTGCCTTGATATCCTGGCCTACCCTGTTTAATCAAAGGCCTTTAGTAAAGAACTTGGCAGGAGCTTCTGCGTATGCAGATAATAATCTTTATTTATAATATAGTGCCTTTCACAATAAAAATTGTTGCAAAGTGCTTCACATGAATAAAAACATTAACAAATATTAATGAGAAAGAAAAGCAAGAAAAACTAAAGAAAAAACACACAGAACAGTAAAACAAGGCAGAGAATAAAAGGAACATCATTTTAGCATAAAAACGCTACATTATAAAAGTGTGTTTTTAATTGTTTAAAAAGCAGTGACACCTGGGGCTTCCTTTACAGAGCTAGGCAGATCATTCCAGAGTTTTGGGGCCCTATAACTGAATGCTCTATATTTAAATAACAGTACACACAGAATATAAAAGCAGCCATTTTAAAGTTACATTAAAACCCATTTATAAAAGTGCGTTTTTAGTCTTGACTTGAAAACTGTAACAATCCCTGCTTCCCTGACAAACGAAGGCCGAGCATTCCATAATTTCAGAGCGCTACAAGAAAAAGCCCTACCTCCCGTGTTGCTTTTGTTGACCCTAAGAATAACCAGCAACCCCGCATCCTGTGATCTCAAAGTGCGGTTTGGAAGATACGGGGTCAGTAACTCCTGCAAATAACTGGGTGCTAATCCATTCAGGGCCTGGTAAGTTATCAGCAAAATCTTAAAAGCAAAGCTGTTTCTGCCAGGAAGGGAGACATTGACTGTGTGATTGTGGCAGGGTAGCTCATTGGCAAGACTGTTTCCACCAGGAAGGGAGACATTGACTGTGTGATTGTGGCAGGGTAGCTCATTGGCAAGACTGTTTCCACCAGGAAGGGAGACATTGACTGTGTGATTGTGGCAGGGTAGCTCACTGGCAAGGCTGTTTCTACCAGGAAGGGAGACTCAGAGACATGAAAGCTGCATCAAAGAGCTATCACACACTTTTATTTACAAGTACAAACACTAAACAAAACACATTTAACAAATAAAAAGGCACAAGGGCCAAACGCACAGCACAGCAACACAGACCTCCACCTCTGTCACCAACATTAATTCCAACATGAACACCCCACATACACACCTTATACCGGCAGGGCTTTTGCCTTGCCACAGTGATTTAAATTAAAGTGATTCTTAATGACAACAATGCATTGTTCAAAGAACAACATTCAATTCATTCTAACTCAATCTATAACATACGTATGCCACGTTATTTTAATATTTAAATGCTGATACCTATAACATCTATTAACTCCCTTGAGATTCATGTTGTATTTTTATAACAGTGGAAACCCTCTATCATGACCACCAGTGGGACATACTGCAATGAGAGCCCTTCCTCACAGAAAGGGACTGACAGAGAGGAGACTGAATGGTTTGCTGGTCTTTATAAGAAACTGGTGAGAAGCAGGGAGTTCACAGTTTTGTGTTTGTTAAGCAACACAGACCTCTAGTGAGAAGAAACTGGTATTGCATGGGTCGGGAGAATGGGATGAAAATGTGACACTGCAATCAGCAGGATGTACAGACAAACAGTCAAGGAAAGCCAGGGGTAGCCATGGCAGCTGTTACCTTGGATGTCAGTTACAGTCTGGACAGGAATAGAGACCCAAGCACCGCCACCTGTAACTACATCTAGCAAACACAAGAAGCTCATATTTAATCAGGTAAAAGGGTAGATTAGCTGGGTAACAAAGTAAACACCTCTTAGTTTACTTTCCATTGATGATGGCAGTACCAAGTTTACAAGTGAGATTCCACTGCAAATCTTAAGAACATCAGGGGAACAGGAACGAGGGAGACTGTGTTGCAATACATGTTCTGCTTGTGAGTCACAACATAAAACTGTTCAAGATTACCAACCCAATGAAACGTTTTGGCCCGTCACCCTTTGTATACCAGCCAATTAACGGATGGATTTTTTTATTTTATTTTAAACAGAAGAATTGGCATAGTTCTAATACTGATTCTATGTTCTACTGGTTTGATGTAGGCATATTATATTATTATATATTATTATTATATTACACCTCTCCCTCCCCCGCACCCCCTCCTGCTCCAACCCCTACACCCACTACATCCCCTACTAACTCACCCTCCTTCTCCACCTTCTTGCCCCTCTCAGACTCTGACCTCTCCTCCCTGCTCCAGGGTCACAAACCCACCACGTGTGCCTTGGACCCCCTCCCCACTCACCTCTTTCAAGCTGCTGCTCCCGCTCTACTCCCCTTCATCTCCTCCCTCCTCAACACCTCTCTACTTTCTGGTATCTTTCCCTCTGCCTTCAAAAAAGCCTCCCACTCCCCTCCTCAAAAAACCTAACCTCGACCCCACCTCCCTCCAGAGCTACCGTCCTGTCTCCCTCCTACTCTTCCTCTCCAAAACACTCGAGCGGACTGTACAACGCCAGCTCTCTGCTTTCATATCCAACCAGTCTCTGCTTGACCCTCTCCAATCTGGCTTCCGCTCTGCTCACTCCACTGAAACCGCCCTCCTGTCTGTCACCAACTCACTAAAGTGTCCTCTCTCTCCTCTGTCCTAATTCTCCTCGACCTCTCTGCTGCCTTTGACACTGTTGATCACTCTATTCTACTATCATCTCTCGCTGACCTGGGGATCTCTGGCACTGCTCTGGCCTGGTTCTCCTCCTACCTCTCCAACCGCACTTACCAGGTAACCTGGCGTGGAGCAACCTCCACACCTCACCCTCTCTTAACTGGAGTCCCCCAAGGGTCAGTCTTGGGTCCTCTCCTATTCTCTCTCTACACCCGCTCCCTGGGCCCCCTCATCGCATCCTATGGTTTCTCATACCATTTCTATGCTGATGATGCTCAGATTTTCCTCTCCTTCCCCACCTCTGACTCCACCATCTCCTCCCGTATCTCTACCTGTCTGTCTGCTATTTCCTCCTGGATGCACTCGCATCACCTCAAACTCAACCTCTCTAAATCTGACCTCCTTTTCTTTCCCTCCTCCTCCCCCTCCTCTGGTCTCTCTATCTCTGTTCCTCTGGAATCTACCACACTCTCTCCCTCTTCCTCCGCTAAGAACCTCGGAGTCACCCTGGACCCCTGCCTCTCTTATTCCCAGCACATCTCCACTCTGGCACGCACTTGCCGATTCTTCCTGAGCAACATCCGAAGAATCCGACCCTTCCTCACCAACTACGCTACCCAGCTCCTGGTCCAGGCCCTGGTACTCTCCCGCCTAGACTACTGCAACTCCCTCCTGGCTGGCCTCCCTGCGTCCGCCACCCGTCCGCTCCAGCTCATCCAGAACTCTGCTGCCCGCCTGGTGTTCTCTCTGCCTCACTTCGCCCACGCTACTCCACTACTCCGCTCACTCCACTGGCTCCCGATCACCGCTCGCATCCAGTTCAAGACTCTTGTACTAGCCTACAGATGCCTTGACCAGACTGCACCCAGCTACCTCCAGACCCTCATCTCTCCCTACACCCCCACTCGACCTCTCCGCTCCGCCTGCACTAGAAGACTGGCTCTACCTCCGCTACGCTCCCCTGCCTCCAGAGCCCGCTCCTTCTCCACCATTGCTCCGCAGTGGTGGAATGACCTTCCTACAGATGTCAGGACTGCCCAGTCCCTGACCACCTTCCGGTGCCTCCTTAAGACTCACCTCTTCAAACAGCACCTGTAGAACTCCTCTGTTTGTATCCTGGGACACTATCACCCTCCATTTAAATGTGCTTTATTTTGCTCTTATCTGCCCCCTATTTTACAGCATTTAATCCTGTACTTCAGAATACTGTTATCTGCCAAGTGTTTAACCTGTAGTATTTTGTATTTAATCATATCCTGATGTAACTATCACTATTATCTGCTGTATTATTGAATTGTGGTTTGTCACACTTGTACTTTGCTTGAACAAAAGTTATTGTATTTCTTGCTCTTATTGTATTACTTGTATTGTAACACTTAATGTATTTGCTTACGATTGTAAGTCGCCCTGGATAAGGGCGTCTGCTAAGAAATAAATAATAATAATAATAATATATTATTAAAATAACTCAGTTAAAACTGAAATTAGTTCACCTTTAACAGAATATACTGTAGATTATTGCATGCAGTCTTGTGTCCAATTTTTATTTGCCAACCATTGACTATTCATTAAAAACACTGTTTGGCAGCGCCAAATGGCAGAAGATGAACCTCACTTTTCACAGGGTACATATTGATGCCAGGATATTATATATGATTTTATAGAATACGTGATGGACAAACAAATTATAAATACAATGTATCCAACAGTCTGGCATCAGCTATCCTATCTACAGTCTGACTTTAGTTTTCATATTCGAGTCAGTTGCCTTGCGATATTATTCTACCAATTTTATTTAATCTTGTCCCCAAGGTCCTGCTGAAAAGGGTACAGTAGACTGCAAGATCAGCATTTTAATCAAGGCTCCTCAGCAGTGACTAATTCATTTTAATAGGAGGCCCCTTCATACAGTAGTCATTATATCTGTATCTATTCTACCAGATTGTTTCACACAGTGAGATTGTGTTGTTGCTTCTTACCTTTGCTGAGCTGCACAGGCATGCTTTCGGATTTCAAAAGCCTGTTCTGCTGTGTCTGCTGTGGATGATGTTGCTGCGGATGATGTTGCTGCTGCTGCTCCTGCTGTATTTGGGAGGTTTCAGTCAGGGACCTTGTTACTGCTAGGGGAGCAGCGCTGACATCACTGTTGATAGGGACTGCACTACTTGGATTGACTGAAATAGCAGGGGCGATCAGCTTCCGGCCAAAATTCAGCAGACTGCTTGATACCTTGTTAATGTTGAGCGGAGCAGCCTTGGCACTGGCACAAAAAGAAGAAGAAGAAGAAGAAAAAAAAAACACCATCCAGTCATCTAAAAACTGCAATGCAAGTATATAGAGCTCCCTTCAAATAACTTGGGTATCTAGGCTATAGTACACTGTCAACCAACTAAATTGTTTCCCATTTAAAAATTGACTTCCTTATATTTAACACATGTACAATTATGTGTTCCTAATGTAAATAGAAGTGTTAATGGTTTACAGTTTAAAAGTTATCTAATTGTTGAACCTTTAGAATTCTGCCTGTCAAAAATGTGAATACCAAGCATACCCGTAGATGTAAGCACATAATGTACAGTGTAAGGGTAATTTATGTCATATTCAATATGTATTTAACTTTTTTCATACTTATAACTGTAGTAATTTAATATATACAGTCAACCTTGGTTGACTCGACACCCCATTGACTATGAACCAGTGGTTGGAAATTCTGGCCTGTGATTGGTTAAAACCTCATCATAGGAGCAAAAATAGATTTGCCCTGACATCCTTACACCACTGGGCAATAGTCTCCATCTGTCATGTGATTGGTTCACATCACTGTCAGTCCCGCCCCTTGTCTTTCATCTCCACTCCTTACAACAAAAGAAAATGGCTGAACACCGATTCTGTGACTTAACAGAAAATGAATTACAAAACACATTACAAAAGAAAGATGCTCCAAACACTAAAATGTTGATTAAAACGTCACTGTCGTCTGACTTTCTGAAATTCAAACACATTCAACTCGACAAAAACAAATATGACGGGCGGGATATAAACTGGATTATGCAGCAGTCAGCAAACCAATTCCCTTTCAATTCGAAGACGACCACCAAAACATACTTATGGGATATGCCTGCCTTAGGTAGGTATTCACTGAGCTCTTTATATCAGAGCTGCCGATAGGGCCGTTCCTGGGGTGACGTGCTCGGTCCCGCCTACCGAGGGATTAAACTACGGTAAGGTAAGACTTCTGTGTTATTAACTGAGCGTGTTTTGAAAGAGCTTTTCCGAGTCGACTGCAGTTCCCCTGCATTCGTGCTGAAAGCTGGCTTGCCGCTTTCGTGGAATCAGTGGCTCTAGACTTTAGCTTCTTTCTGCTCCTTTCCTCACAGCCTGCCTCTCTTGCGTTGCAGGCTGTCTGTATTTACTGTCTGTATTATGTGTGTGACTGCCTGTGCAGTATTGATTTAAAGGAGTGCGTGTGTGTGTCTTTTCAGCCTACACTCTTGGGGAGAACATTGCTTCCGTGGGTTGACTATTTAATGCCTCGGTAGGCGGGACCGAGGACGTCAACCCAGGAAGGGGCCTATCGGCAGCTCTGATATAAATAGCTCTGTGAATACCTACCTGATGTAACTTAAAAAAAAGGATGGTGAGTAAGTAGATTCAAGAAACTGCACAGAGTCCTTTTCTTCACTCAGTTGTTAGGTTTATTGAAATATGCAGGGAGTCTGGTCCCAGGTACAGGACAAACAGAATACTCGTTCTTACAATTGTTGCATGACATTAAATACCCTTCTGCATAGGTGTCTGTCTCTCTCCTCCTCTTTCTCTGACACTTAACCAATAGAAAAGGTACAACTCATTATCCTGTTACCATATATTTCATTTAGTGTGAGTGTGTGTGTGTGTGTGTGTGTGTGTGTGTGTGTGATCTAGTGTGAAGACCTCTGAACTCAGTGCATTCTTCAGACCCCTGGTGCCACAAAGGTCCATACATCTGGTTTTTGTCATCTTCTTGAGACCTTTTCTCTTTGGATCTCTCTGAAGTCTTAGAGCCTGGCTCCTTCGGTCCCCTTGAAAACTAGCTTTATGACCCCGTCATAAACCAGCTGTATTTTCTGAGCAAAAACCTGTTAACTAGTTTTATACCCCAGTGGACTCCCCGAAGGGCAAGCTTCTTTCATGTCAGGGCTGGAGATCAAAGGACTTGTTTGTACAGCCGTGTGCTGCTGGCCAGCCATTTGCTTTGACACAAAAGAATCTTTTTCAGTTGTTACAACTTCAGAGTAACTTCTCTACCATATTGCAGCTTTCATCTATCACAGCAGTGCTTGCATTTTTGCAGTTTTTTCTATCCAATGTTAAATCACTTTTCAGAAAAATAACATGAATACAGCCGTCATTCCTCATGCGTAGCAAACTGCTATTCAATACTTGTTCCATGTTTTCCAACACTACCTAAGGCAGGCATATCCCACAAGTATGCTTTGGTGGTGGCATTCTTTTAGGGAACCAAGGTTATGGTAAGTAACCTAACATTATGTTATTTTAATATAATCATTTTTTTTTTTTAACTATTGAAACTCATAGTTAGTTCAGTGTGCACAGTAAATCCAAGATGGAGATTTTTAAGGGTTTACATTTTATATTTTTTTATATCTTTAAGTTAGGTTAAAACTGATTAATAAAATCAATTTAAATTTAAATCTAAAAATACATTTGACCACCCTGCTATATCAACGGATCTCAATCCAATAAAAATGCTTCGGACTGATCTGAAAAAAGCTGTAGCCAAGCACTGTGTCTCCAATCTGTCTGAGCTGAAGAAATTATGCAAGGCAGAATGGGCCCAGATTTCACCACTGAGATGTAACATACTGGTTAATAAATATCTTAAACATCTGAAAGACGTAATAAAAGCAAAAGGAGGACACATGAAATATTAAAGCAGGTTTGCCAATACTTTTGTCATAAACAAATATTTGAAATTGCTTACGTGCTTTTATTTTTGTTAAACTACCAGAAATTGTGTATTTTGGTCTTTGTCCTATTAATTAGTGGCTAATGTTCACTAAATCCTTGAATTTATCAAATCAAATTTATTTTGTATAGCGCCTTTCGAGCCAGGCATCCCAAAGCGCTTCACATTAGAAATAAATACACTATACAACAAAAATATCAAAAAACATCCAAAAACAAATGGGAAAAAAATAAATAAATTCATTAAAAAAAAAAATATATATATATCCATCCCAATCTACAAAAATGTGACATGTTTTCTTGAATGATCTTATACTGCATTAAGTGTAGTGTGTGTGTCTCTGTGTAATAAATAATTCCATCTCGGGTTTGTGATGTCATAAACTACGAGACCGTTAGGTCAGGTTATAAACTGTCACACAAACCCGAGATGGAATTATTTTCCTGTAACTCACTGAAGCCCATCTATTATTTTTTATAATATATTGATATAATCTATGATTAAAAAAGGCAATAAACGGGTGTTAAGGTTCAAATTGCAAGTGAATTTAATGAATAATAATAAAGTAAATTAAGTCAGTTTTAAAGAATCTTAAATATAATTTATTAAAAGTGCCTAAAAACCACGAATTGTGGGTGATGCTGAGTGATTTAAGATGAAACATTCTATTTGAAAGTGGTCGGGGTGCACAGGAGTCAAATACAGGTCAACGGTCAAGTATAACCTTCTAGAGAAATATGCCATTTTGACGTCACTACTGCAGTATTATGCTTTTTTTTTCAAATGGATATATATATATAGAGCTATATATTATTATTAACCCTATAAATGCTTACCGAGTTTTATTCATCAGGTCTGCTCCACGGGTTTTGTAGTAGTCTAAATTCTGTTGAAACTGGTAGTTCACTGGTCGAAGGTTGTTCTGAAAGAAGCATTTACAAAGTTACATCCACCTTGTATGAGTGGAAAATGTATTTTTAAATCGACCTACATTACTGGACAGGAAGCAGGATCTGCTAAGAGATACAAGCTCACAGATTAGCAAGTACACCACAAACTGATGATATCAACACTGATAACAGTTAGTATTGAATATGTTACGGTAAAAGTCTGAAGAGTGGAAAACCTCACGGTTTACTGGTAAACATGATAACCCTTTACTTTGGACCGGTAAATCTCAAGAATAACCAAGTGCCTTTACCAATAAGCTTAACTGGTAAATGCCTGAAAAGGAATACATTTCTTCATAATTCCAAACATTTACCACCTTACTTGGTAAATGTTGACAGTTACCAGTAAAACTTAAGATTTTCCATATTCAAACTTTTAGCAGAAACTATCACAGTACATCAGAATCATCAGTAACAAATTGGTAAAGGACTACTTTGATCAACTGTCTTAAAACGTACAGTAAACCACTAGATGGCAGACTTAACACAATAAACATTTTCATTAAATACTATTATATCCTACTGCTTACAGCAAGACGTGCAGGGGACCCATTAGGAAACAGCCTTATGGGTAACATTTTGCTTGTTCTTACACACTACAAACAAACAGGCACAATTCCCCGAAAAATACCTACCCGAGAAAGAAAGGAATATGTAAAGCATCTGAAGTAATCCCACCTTTAGAACAGGCTGAGAAAAACAGAGAAAAAAAAGTTCTGCTTGTTTTTGGATATAATCCCCTTTTTATCCATACACAATTATCTTTTTTCGTATAGCTCTCATGGTAATATCAGACATTGAAGCTTAATAAACCTAATCACAAGATAACCATATTAAAACGAAAGGCAGCACCTAGGTGAATCCAGTTTGTAATTAAAAACAGATGTGTCCACTTCACATTTTTAACACAGTAAGTGAAAGACAGAAACATCCTTTAATTATCAGTTTCCTTTATTAAGCTGAGATGACTGAGACCAGTGTTAAAACAAATTCCATTCATTAAGCCAAACATGTTTACTTGCTTAAGTCCACACGGTGTTTACTAATAGAAAAAGGATCAAATATAAAAGTAGGCTAGAGTAAATTAACCAGATACTGATTGAAAAATAAAAATAAAACAAGATTTTATTTTTGTTTAATGTTTTTTGTTATGATGGTAAAATGGGTACCAATTATAATAAGTTTGAAAGAAAATATGTTTACCTGCCCATGCCTTTATCAACCTTTTGGACAACAGTGAAGTTTATTAACATGTTCTGTTATACATACTGTGACAGGAATGACTGGGTGGTGACATCACGGCAGAAGAAGGAAGGTAAGTACTGACACCAGGCACTTCAGTTTTCAAAAAGAAAGACGCGGCTGGCCGCTGTTTTTATTAAGCAACACAAAAATAAATAAAATATTTAAACAAAAACACACTGTGTGCTCGCAGAGCAAAATAAAAGGTTTAAACAACAAAATAATAAATACAGGTCAGGCTGGGCTGTCGCTATCACTGTTCCTGTATATTTTTTTTAATAGTTTCATCTTTCTTTCTTTCTTTCTTTCTTTCTCTCTCTCCACTCGCTCTCTCCTCTCTAACACCAACCCCTGCAGTTAAAACAGCAGGTCTTTTATATCCTGGCCGAGGGGTTAACTGGCTATCAATTCTCTCATTACCCCTCGGCCACAGTCTGCACAGGTAGCATTACTATGCGTGACTGCCAGCTAATTCAATAATTGCCAGCTGACAGTCACGCATTTCCACGAAGTTTTTTTAAAACAAAACAAGGCCACGCTATAAATACATTTTTAAATAAATACAACAAAACAACCGGAGCTTCGGCGTCATATAAATACCATTAAATCATAACGACAATAATAATAATAATAATAATAATAATAATAATAATAATAATAATAATAATAATAATAATAATAATACAAAATAACACGGGGGCGGAGGGGGAAACCCGTTCTAAAATAAACAAACCCAGGCGATGCGGCGCAGCAGGCAGCCCCAGGCGATGCGGAGCAGCAGACAGCCCCAGGCGACCCAGGCGTGGCATCCCCGGGCGGTGCGAGGCAGGCATCCCTGGGCGGTGCGAGACAGGCATCCCTGGGCGGTGCGAGACAGGCATCCCTGGGCGGTGCGAGGCAGGCATCCCTGGGCGGTGCGAGGCAGGCATCCCTGGGCGGTGCGAGGCAGGCATCCCTGGGCGGTGCGAGGCAGGCATCCCTGGGCGGTGCGAGGCAGGCATCCCTGGGCGGTGCGAGGCAGGCATCCCTGGGCGGTGCGAGGCAGGCATCCCTGGGCGGTGCGAGACAGGCATCCCTGGGCGGTGCGAGGCAGGCATCCCTGGGCGGTGCGAGGCAGGCATCCCTGGGCGGTGCGAGGCAGGCATCCCTGGGCGGTGCGAGGCAGGCATCCCTGGGCGGTGCGAGACAGGCATCCCTGGGCGGTGCGAGACAGGCATCCCTGGGCGGTGCGAGGCAGGCATCCCCGGGCGGTGCGAGGCAGGCATCCCCGGGCGGTGCGAGGCAGGCATCCCTGGGCGGTGCGAGGCAGGCATCCCTGGGCGGTGCGAGGCAGGCATCCCCAGGCGATGGCGAACTGGCATCCCCAGGCGATGCACGACAGGGAGGCAGCGGTCCCTCAGGAGGCGACGGCGGCAGCGGACCCTCAGGAGGCGATTGCAGGAGGGGAGCCAGGACCAGCGGTGGTGCTGGGATTGGCCCTCTTCTCAGCCGCGGTGACCCGGCCGTTTTCCCCCTTGCTCGGCTCAGCAACCTATGCAAGGGCGGCTGCGGACCGCCAGCCTCCTGTCCCGGTTTGTCCTCTCTTGAAGGGAGAGGCAGCTCCTGCTCCTCTCCCTCAGGTGGTGGTGGTGGAGGCAGAGGCAGCTCCTGCTGATCTGCTCCTGGCAAAGGCGGCAGGGGCTCCTCCCCTTCTGGCTGCGAAGGCGGCAGGGGCTCCTCCCCTTCTGGCTGCGAAGGCGGCAGGGGCTCCTCCCCTTCTGGCTGCGAAGGCGGCAGGGGCTCCTCCCCTTCTGGCTGCGAAGGCGGCAGGGGCTCCTCCCCTTCTGGCTGCGAAGGCGGCAGGGGCTCCTCCCCTTCTGGCTGCGAAGGCGGCAGGGGCTCCTCCCCTTCTGGCTGCGAAGGCGGCAGGGGCTCCTCCCCCTCTGGCTGCGAAGGCGGCAGGGGCTCCTCCCCTTCTGGCTGCGAAGGCGGCAGGTGCTCCTCCCCTTCTGGCTGCGAAGGCGGCAAGGGCTCCTTCCCTTCTGGCTGCTGGTGGCGGCGATGGAGGCGGAACCAGCAGGCATGCTCCCTCTGCTGGTGGTGGTGGGAGTGACCCGCAGTCCTCCCACGGCGGTGGAGTTGGAACCAGCAGGAACTCTCCCTCTGCTGGCTGAGGTGGGAGCGACACACAGTCCTCCCACAGAGGTGGAGGCGGAACCAGCAGGAACTCTCCCTCTGCTGGTGGAGACGGAAGCGACACACAGTCCTCCCACGGAGGTGGAGACGGAACCAGCAGGAATTCTCCCTCTGCTGGTGGAGACGTGGGCTGTAGACGTTTGGCCTCCCCCCTTTTGGGCTGTGGACACACCGGCTCCTCCCCCTTGGGCTGCAGACGCTCGGCCTCCTCCCTTTTGGGCTGTGGATGCATCGACTCCTCCCTTTTTGGGCTGTGGACGCACCGACTCCTTCCCCTTGTCTCCTCTCCTATAGGTGTAATTCCGCTCTTCGGGGAGGGGGCAATTAACTGGAAAAAGGCCCCGCTCCCCACAGATACAGCAACAGTATGTCTGGCTTATGCTGTGGAGGAGGGCTTCCCAGCTGATCTCCTCTTGTGCCTGCTGTTGCTGTTGTTGCAGCTGCTGCTGTCTGCAGCTCTTCCTCCTTCCCATCCTCTTTCCTCCCATTCTCCTTCCTCCCCTTCTTCCTCCTCACTCCACAAGTAATAATCGAAAAAAATGAAAAACAAAAAACTGCAGTACCCTACTTCTGCCTGAGTCGGAGGCTGTGGTTGATCCCACGATGACACCACGTGTGACAGGAATGACTGGGTGGTGACGTCACGGCAGAAGAAGGAAGGTAAGTACTGACACCAGGCACTGCAGTTTTCAAAAAGAAAGACGCGGCTGGCTGCAGGTTTTTATTAAGCAACACAAAAATAAATAAAATATTTAAACAAAAACACACTGTGTGCTCGCAGAGCAAAATAAAAGGTTTAAACAACAAAATAACAAATACAGGTCAGGCTGGGCTGTCGCTATCACTGTTCCTGTATATTTTTTTAAATACAGTTTTGTCTTTCTTTCTTTCTTTCTCTCTCTCGCTCCGCTCGCTCTCTCCTCTCTAACACCAACCCCTGCAGCTAAAACAGCAGGTCTTTTATATCCTGGCCGAGGGGTTAACTGGCTATCAATTCTCTCATTACCCCTCGGCCACAGTCTGCACAGGTAGCATTACTATGCGTGACTGCCAGCTAATTCAATAATCGGCAGCTGACAGTCACGCAATTCCACGAAGTTTTTTTTAAAACAAAACAAGGCCACGCTATAAATACATTTTTAAATAAATACAACAAAACAACCGGAGCTTCGGCGTCATATAAATACCACTAAATCATAACGACAATAATAATAATAACAATAATAATAATAATAATAATAATAATAATAATAATAATAATAATAATAATAATAATAATAATAATAATAATAATAACACGGGGGCGGAGGGGGAAACCCGTTCTAAAATAAACAAACCCTGTACAGGGCTGCTCGCCCTGTTACACATATCTA
The DNA here is from genome assembly GCF_902713425.1 of Acipenser ruthenus. NCBI lineage: Eukaryota > Metazoa > Chordata > Actinopteri > Acipenseriformes > Acipenseridae > Acipenser > Acipenser ruthenus. The sequence goes on along the minus strand of NC_081192.1, from coordinate 5,768,960 downwards.
TATGTATAGTTATACCTATACATATAAAAAATGAGGACAAAAAAAAAGGTAAATGGCTGGGCTGAAAAAAATGAAACACAATTTCTTCACCTTTGCAAAACAGCACCCTCACCATACACAGCATTGACAGGTAACCGTTTTATACGACCAGATTAAATGTTAAGGATCAGATATTTTTCTAGCACTGTAGGAGAGAGGTTTCAGGACTGGAGGTGTGATGCTGTAACCTTTGAACTTGCTCAACATGCTATCTACTATGCTGATGCACGAACAGAAAGATAGAAAATGGATTTAGCTGAAAAGTACTGTTCTTGAGACAACATTAGGGACAAAAAATGATTCAAACCTTACACTGAGGCAACATAACACAGATGGAAGGCAGGCATGCTTACCTACTTGATAAACAGGTGGCCTAGGACTTTTTAAATGCTATTTTTAAAAGTATAATTTACAAAGATTTCTGCCGTCAGTGCCACAGCTGCCTACAATGTCAATAGGAAAAGTCTGTATGTGTGTTTTTTTTTTTAAAAATCAACTGCAGCTTGTGTGCGAGACGTTATTTGGGTGTTTTGTGGTGAGGAAGACTGTCATATGTAGGTCGCAGTTTTGTAAATCGAAAATGTAATATTCAAAATAACTGTAAAAATGCCACACTCTGCCTATTGATAGCTGTATGGCTTAAAATACCAATCACTCATCTATTGCAGACATATAATATAATCAAATAGAAAGATAAAAACAGATGAAGTTAACTTCACATTTTACATAGGCTGTTTAAAAAAGAAACATATGATAACACACTATTTCTATACAAATCTCATGATGTTTCTAACACACACAATGGGAAAACAGCTGGTTAAAACATTATTTATACAACTCTTGGACTGAAAACACTTAGATATTTCAAGTTAGTATTTTACAACCACGATTTGTTGGACTTACTCCAACCACACCAGATTAGCCTCAAGGAAATGAATCTGTAGACTAGAGTACAATGTGCTTCTCAACTTTGAATGTTAAGAACTATTGAACTAAATTTCAATAATCAAGATTTTCCAGCATCAACAAATCCCACAACAGTAAAAAAAAATTGCAGGAGTGTTGGTATCAATGTACAATACATCTTTTAAAATAATTATTGCTATTATTATGCCCATTTGTTAAAGAAAAGCTTTTGTGGAAGTTCCAGTTTAGACTTCATTTACTCCCGTTGTCCTATTAATAGAATAGCTTAGTATGGATACATAGCTTACCCAGAAAGGAGCAGCATGGTCAAATTCTGCACTTTATGTCTCTTACAGTATGGCCGTTCTGATTTAGTTATTTTTTCATATCAAGATCAATAGGGTGTGCTATCCTCTATGCATGAAACGGCATGCTATTTGTCTCTGAACCACGTTTCAAGGGAAACTGAGCTGACCGACCAAAAAAAAAAAAAAGAAGCTTATCATCATCGCAGAAAAAAAGATAATTATGTATATTTTATGCAATAAATATACCTGTATATTATTATGATGGTATTTTCACATCTCAATTCTAGAAGAACATTCCATTCTGGGCCCCAACAGATGTTGTAAATGCAGCCATTGTCACTATAGTCCTTTAAGTAACCTCTTTTTTTTAAAAGAAGGAATGGTTGGATGTGGAAATGCAGTACATAAAAGGTCAGTGCTCTATTAATTTATCCTCACTATATGCTACCAAAATCTAAGAATAAAGTGTTTCACATATAAAAAAAGGAAGTGAGCGTAACTTCACATTTACTGGAATTATTATGGTAGGTGAGATTATTATTATTATTTATTTCTTAGCAGACACCCTTATCCAGGGCGACTTACAAGATATCACATTATTTTTACATACAATTACCCATTTATACAGTTGGGTTTTTAATGGAGCAATCTAGGTAAGGTACCTTGCTCAAGGGTACAGCAGCAGTGTCCCCTACCAGGGATTGAACCCACGACCCTCCAGGTCAGGAGTCCAGAGCCCTAACCACTGCTCCACACTGCAGCCCTAACCACTACTCCACAGATTACTGCAAGTGGCTCCATAATATTTAAACTACACATGTGAATATTAAACTACACATGTGAATACTAAACTACACATGTGAATATTCAGCTGGTGTTGCTCTTCAGTAGGCTTTAGAATAACTCCATTTCAGTATGCAGTAAACAAAGCTCCGAAGGGTAAACAACACTGGTAAAAAAAAGTAGGCTGAAGTGTCTCCCCTGTGCAAAAAACAAGACTTAAATTGAAAGGAACACGTTATTGCCACAATACCCTGGGAAAAGTAACCATCATTAGAGGTGAGAATTGCTCAGCTGTTTATAGCAGGAAGCCCTGGGGGAATCTTACTAAGCCCAAAAGGCATAGTGTTACAGGGTTACTCAAACATATGTTGCAGGTGTTTTAAATACATGACAGGTGGGCAAAACTCAGCCACCGAAGAGAAGTTTGTTTTATTTAATCTGTGCAAAATAGACTTAATGTAACCTAGTAAAGAGAAATATCTACAAGGGGGATTGCAAAGCATATCCAAACAGTGAAATAATTAGGTGTTTGGGTAAACAGATTTTACCATATAAACAAGACAGGGTGCTTGCATTTCAAACATTAAAATCAGGTATTGTTCATGGCTACTTCTACAACTGCTACTACTAACAATAAAAAAAAGTATAAATGGTATGTCTCGCAAAGACCTCTGTAATCAAATCAGCAAACGTAATTACTAAATACAGGCAGAAGCTACTCAGTGCTTAATAATAATCTTTTTTGAAGATGTCCCTTAATCAAATAAATTGTAAGCCCTTGTTTAGTCTAAGGCAATATTATCAAACATCTTTGGTTAATCTGCGGCCTTGACTGCAGTGTGATACACTGTTATCATAATGACAATTACGGTGTTACAGGAAATTGGTAGACTGTGAAATAAGATTTGATCTCTATTATTATTATTATTATTATTATTATTATTATTATTATTATTATTATTGTTAGGCTTCCAAGCCAGAATGGCTGGAAGCCTATTGTTCTTGTAAAGATTATTATTATTATTATTTTCTTATCTTCCGCCACCAAAATCAAGTCTAATTTTGAAGCCACTAAAACTACGAGAACCATTGCAGCTATTGCCCTCAAACTTCACATACATTATATATATATATATATATATATATATATATATATATATATATATATATATATATATATATAGATTTTTGCCTTAAAATGCAACTCCTCCAGAACTGCTGGACCGATTAAACTGAAACTTTGCAGGTATCTTATTAAACACAAGAGCATCAAAAGTTATTCATTTGGTGAGTTTTTGTCAATCCAAGATGGCCGATATGGACCAATCAAAATCTGGTGTCAAAAAAGTCATAATTTCACGAAACTTCAGATTTGGTAAAGACCTATGCGGACTTGTACCTGAGTGAAAATTGTACTATTGGGTCACATGGTATGGCCGCTATATTGGATTGTGCATGATTTTTGGAAGATTTTCAAAACTCTTCTTCTCATGAACGGAAAATAGTACAGCTATGAAACTTTGTCTACATAGTCCTCTCGTGTCCATGATTGATTATATTTAAGGAAAAATCCATAGGTCACATGATGTGGTGGCCACGTTGGATTTAGTGTGAAACACTTAAATGACATCTCCTCAGGAACCCTTTGGCCAATTGATGTGAATCTTGGTATACTTTAACTTTGTACTGTCCTCTATCAGTGCTATTAAGGAAAATTGCTACATAAAAAACATGGCCGCCATGAGCTAATCAACTTGCAGCTTTTCTAAATATGCATAGATTGGCCTTTTAGCTCTATTTTTCTGCGGTAGAGTGTTATATTCTTTTACTTCAGGATGTTAGAAGCTTTTGGAATGTTGTGTCTGTGAAAATAAGGGTAATAGGTCACATGATTTGGAGGCCTACTATATAATGATGTGAAACTTGTACCATATATGTGATTAGACTATAGAGTATTTATGTTTCTAATTGGGTTAAATTTTCGCCAATCCAAGACGGCCGACATGGACCAAAAAAAAATTGGCGTTGAAAATGGCGTCGAAAAAATTCATGAAACTTCATACATGGGTAAAAAACTATGAGGACATGAACCTGAGTGAAAATAGTGTGGACATGTCACATGGTATGGCCGCCACATTGGATTTTCCATACGTTTTTGACGATATTTAAAGATCTTCTCTGAAACCGCAAAAGTCATATACTAATGTACATTGTTATAAATAAGACATTTTCTTAATGCATTTGCTCTGTTTGAAATGTTGTAAGCAGTGTGGAGCAGTGGTTAGGGCTCTGGACTCTTGACCGGAGCATCGTGGGTTCAAGGTGGGGGACACTGCTGCTGTACCCTTGAGCAAGGTACTTTACCTAGATTGCGCCAGTAAAAACCCAACTGTATAAATGGGTAATTTTATGTAATAATAATGTGATATCTTGTAACAATTGTAAGTCGCCCTGGATAAGGGAGGTGGCTAAGAAATAAATAATAAAATAAAAAAATAATAACAAAATCTTCATATGATTTCCATTTTCATAAATCTGAAACCATACTTTGTTGTGCTGTAAATGCTTGGAAGCCGTAAAGTTGCCTGCAACTTCTAGTTATAATAATAATAATAATAATAATAATAATAATAATTATTATTATTATTATTATTATTATTATTATTATTATTATTATATATAGTGTTGATAATATATGTAAAGTTGTTTCTGGTTGTATAAAGATGTTTTTTGTACATATCATTTTTTTTTTTTTTTTTTTATTTGGAATGGCCAATTATTTTTTCTCACTTTCTCCCCAATTTGGAAAGCCCAATTTTTTTTATTTCAGCCTGGCTCACCGCTGCCACCCCCGCGCTGACTTGGGAGAGAAGAAGATGGACACACGCGTCCTCCGAAACATGTGCCATCAGACGTCCGCTTCTTTTCACTCTGCAGGCCCGCCATGCAGTCACCTCAGAGCTACATTGTCGGAGGGCCATGCAGATCTGGGCAACTTACAGGCAGGCCCGCAGGCACCCGGCCAGTCTACAAGGGTCGCTAGTGTGCGGTGAGCTGAGGACACCCTGGCCGGCCTAAGCCCTCTCCATCTGGGTGGTACTCGGCGACCACCAGGCTATAGGGTGCATCCTGCACTCCACGCGGAGTGCCTTTACCGGATGCAGCATTCGGGAGCCCAGTACATAACATTTTAAAAGTTGAAAAGTCTGTTTTTCTACACAGCAAAAAAGGGCCAAAGTATTCCACTGCAGCTGATAAAGACTGCAGAAATAAAGGGTTTGCACTTTATTAATTTGAAATACATTTTAAAATTCAGACTGCCAGGCAATAGTGTTTGAGACTGTTATTCTTGCCCAGCATCTGCTGTTTTTGAATAATGCAGTGGTAGTAGTAATCTACATTAGAAAAACATATAAATCGTTATATTTTTGTGAAATACTTGGTACGTTTTGTGAATCTCTCATATATAACACCTGTGTCAATTTAACTGTGTCAACTAGTAAAGACATTAAAAAATAGAAGAAAAAAAAAACTATTTAAGATGTTGCTATTGTCACTTCTCACTGCATCCCTTAGGTGGCACAGCCACTGTGTGAATTGATACATTTGCTGTTTCAGAATATGGACACCTGTACAAGTTGGTAGTTGTGTCACACTGCAGACACCTATGAGATAACTCAGATATACTGTATTGTGGGTTAAAAAGTAGTGGTGACAAAGGACAGTCTTGTTATGCTTAATGTATTTATTGTATCACTGATGCCCACTTCTTAAATACAATTCCCTATTTCCCAGTATTGAAAATGACAATTCATAGCTTCTAAAAAATCCCCCCTCCCCAATCCCGGATTCTATATTCAACACCACCCAGAGGGACCATCTTAGGAAGTATATGGAGATGGATACATGGTTTTACAAAAGTTGAAGTGTAAATATGCATTGGGTGAGGTGTGTTATGGGAGTTTGACTAACATTAAATCATTATAGTTATTGTTTGCAGGATTTGAATTTTCCTAAAACTCAGAGATATAAACCATCATCATCATCATGATCTACTGACTTGAGCTGCAAACCTCTTGTTGATTCCAGCAAATCCCAACATACTGAACCGAAATACAATGTTCATAACATGATTATTATTATTATTATTATTATTATTATTATTATTATTTAGCAGCTCAAAGCATTCTATCTACAAAATTTATAAATGAAAGAAGCAATTAAGAATAACACAATGGTGTTAAATTAACAAAAGACAGACCTGCAGGCTCATTTTGAAATGATTGGTTTGACTCATCAAGCCTCATGTAGAGAGAAAGCTTTCAGCAAATAATAATAATAATAATAATAATAATAATAATAATAATAATAATAATACATATCAATATATATATATATATATATATATATATATATATATATATATATATATATATATATATATATATATATCTATAAACATAATGTCCAAAATCATCCACTGACAATCCTAATGGCAGGGATGGGCAGTACTGAAAATAACTGAAATAAGTATTTTTGTAATTTGTAATGCAAACATTAATGAGTAAGTATTTTGTATTGAAATACACATGCCTGAGTATTTTGCATATTCTGCTATGCCATCCGGAGCTAGGATTTCAGATGCAAACAAGCTGTTCGCTGTGAGAACAAAAAAGAAAGTTTTGTAAACAATGTTTTGTATTAAAAAATATGTACTTTTCTGTTCCCTTTTGGTTTGCATCTGAAAAAAAGAAGACTATTATCTGATTAAAAGCAACATTTTTCCCTAAATTCTTCCTTGTGTACATATAACTTGTCCAGTCAGGAATTCCGGCCAGCAGCCCAAAGAAAACTGTTAAGAAAAATGTATGTTATTGGGTGCCCCGCCCGCCCCCTATAATTTATGTTATTATTATCATTTTTACTGTTGTTTTCATTATGATTTTCATTATAATTATTGTGGTTTTCATTATTTGTGATTGTATTAGTTTGTTTTGGATCAGCAGGGAGGGGGTTAAATTCCTCCCTGCCAAATACATGTGAGAATGTGGCTGGAGCCTTAATTAGCTAATTGTTAATTATTGATTAATTGGGCTCCAGCCAGACTATAAAAGCCAGGAGGAATTATTTGTCTGGGTGGAGTGGTTTGGTTTGGGGAGATACAGAGAGTAAGTGTTACCTGTAAAAGTGTATATATTGGTACTTGTTTAATTTGATTTATTTGTTCTGGTGTTTTGTTCGGAAACCTTTGCTTTGTGTTTGTACCTTTTGTTTGGCCCTCGTGCCTTTTTATTTTGTGTTTTGTTCAATAAAAGTATTTTGTTTCCCTGCATTTTCCTGAGTCTCCCCTCTGCAGCTATCCTGTCACAGTTGTGTATAGTAGTTTATTGCTACTATTATTATTATTCTTATTATTAGGTTTTATTTATAATTGTGTTCAACGTTTAAAAAAAAAAATATGTAAAAAACATAACATCCGAAGGGAATGAAAGTAAAGTTTAAAAAGACATGCCATTTGCCAAATGTGTGCTTTTCATTTCATTCTAATAATAACAGAGGCCAATGTCAGTTAAAATGAATCATGCTCTTTATTAAAAATAATACCTCTGATTGCATTCCCATCGAAGTAGCTGGGTAGGAAATATAAAAATATAAATACATCGATAATAGTAGAAAAGCTATTTTTTACTATTACCTATACCATACTCATACCTGTCAACATTGAGTTTTCAAAATAAGGGAGCTTTTGAAAACTGAAATCTTAGTGGCCTCAATTGAAGTGAATACCTACATAAGACAAAGGCATACAACTATTCCACTGTATTACTTGGTAGAATAATAGACTGTGATACGGTGCTCCTTTTAATTGCTTTTAAAAAGGAAAACTATCAAACATAAAAACAACCATGACATGCTTCAAAATCAAATTCTCTCTTGCCCCTGTGGTTCTTATTGTACTGTAGTTGTAGGGGGCTGATTTGTCAGCAGCAAATTATTTATAACCGTGGTATTGCAATGTTATTCATTACACTGCACATGTGGTGGATCAATACCACAGTCAGTACCATTTCATTATCAACTAGCTTCTATTTTAAATTAACACACTACTGCTGTATATAAACACGTTATCAATCAATCTGAATTTTTAATGCAATGTTGATGCTGAAATTGTAATAGAAACGCCTTTTACTATTAGTATGACTTTTAGACTTTCCTGCAGAATACTTTGTAACTTGCGAGTTAGGGAACATGTCTACTACAGATTTGCTGAACAAGTCACAACATGTAAAAGTCTCTGCATGTGTAACATTCTTGATCTCCATTTTTCCTCTGGCAATGGAAGATGTTATTGAAGCGCTGGTTTTCTGAACCAGACTGGCTTTTTGGTGTTTTTGTGATCTCTGCTTAACACAATCATCATTCTTGCTCCCATGTCCCACTGTTAAAGTCAGTCCTGCATAATTTACAGAAAGCATGCCTTTTTCCAACATTGCTTAGGATTATGTGAGAATATGTTGTAACATCAATATATATATATTTTTTTTTAATGGGAGGGCTTATCGCACGCAAAGCCATCGTAGATGGTCAAGCATGTGAGCTTGGCTCGCGCACTGAATGCATGCCTGCCACAGGGCTCCCCTGGGTCCTAAACCGTGCTAGGTACAAACAGGGATTGTAGTAACCACAGACCGTACAAGACTTTTGCAGAAAGTAAAGGTTTACTGACATAAAGGGGTTTAACGGTAGAGTTTTGAACAAAACACAGGAGAAAATCTGTCCTGGGAATTGTTTGGGAGACGTGCGAGTCCCGGCAAATAAGGGAGAGTTGATAGGTCTGCAGATTTTGTTCGAGTACGTATTTTGATTTAAGGACAGAAAACGCTGCACAACTCAAGTAAAATGCATCTGGTCGACCAAGAACTGCTGAAATCATTCAGTAAATCTGCCATTGTCAATTGATTAGTCCATGCCCTACTCGATGGAATTCATTGTATGACAGCTTGAACCTACTAATTGATATCAGTGACAAAGTTCCCCAGTTGATGGAAAAACTCCAACTTCCTAGCTTTAAAGTAATATTAGACTTCCTTGATGAGTACTGCATACTTGACAGCATTTGGAAACTGTTCAGCGGGATACCCGCGGGGGGTCATACGCATAAAAACACACACATACACTCATTACCACATAAGTAACAGACTTACCCCCTCCTCCCCTTTGTATAACTTGTCAACCACTTAAGATGAAAGGTTTTTATATGTCACACGCTTTGCTTTATCAACAAGTGAGCCCGATGGACAGCATTCAAATCACTGACACTTCACTTGTTGACGTCCACAAAGAAATGCTACTAGATAGCAGTTTTGCTTCTGCTAATTCTTGTGCTTTGCTGTGGCAATATGTTTGGTGACATCATTGGTACCTCTGGGTGAAATTATAGTCAAAGCCACAAAGAGCAGAGCGCATGGTTTTCACTAACTCTGCTGTACAGAATAAATTAATATTTTGTACTTGTCACTGTTATGCTGACTATTTAATATATTAATATTCAGACCTTCACACTTCACTTCCCTTAAGCAATGAATGCTGTACAAAAACAAAGGGTGTAGCTAACTCCAGTCCTTCACGTTCTATTGGCTCCCACATTTTACTCAAGATCATACACATCAAATCATATTGCAGCAGCAGTGAGGAAACAATACGCTTCTCCAATATGATTGGATATGACATAAGTCAATGAACTGAGACCTGGTCAGCTTGGAATGTTTCTTATCCAATCAGGAGAGCAAGGTTTTCCTGAGACATTCTATAATGCTATACATTTTGGAGAGATATTTTAATACCCATTCTTAACTGTAACAACAGTGTGTCGACCCTTGAGACTTGTCAAATTACTAGACTAGGGTACCAGAACCTCTTCCAAACTATTTCCCCAGCTCCTGATTCCTGGTCCCACAGGTAGTACTACAGAACCACTCAGTCAGATGTACAGTACTCAGGAAATGAAAATGGAACATGAAACATCTTTATCAGCAGACAATCCTCTAACACCTGTGACCCAAGAGCTTAATGAGATTACCAATATTAGTTAACCAATATTACCATACAACACACATACTGCATCTCAAATAATACTAATAACAAAGCAATGTTCGACTGTATACAAACACCGAATAGAGTGGAAAACTAGATTGTGAATAATGATAATGTATGACTGATTACCTTCTCTAGCAAGCTTCAGATTCTTCAGCAACTCAGAAAACACTGTGTACTGTAGTGTCCTATTTGCTTCAATATACTTGAACAGAAACAGACTTTCAACATTAATGCCACCATGTTAAGAATTATGGCCACAATATACAGTCTCAAACTAATAATATGAACATGCACCCTCAAATGTAACTCTTAAAAGAAAATAAAAAAAAGTAAAACTTGGATGAAATATAAATTACCTAGTAGTTAATTTGGGCACTTGATTAGCAGATTATGATTTCTTAATGTTTCAGGAAAAAATAATTGTCCTCATAATTACCCTAACTTCTGGTTAATTTGGTCAACCTTCGGAATTGATTATCTTGTTTTTTAGCAGATCACAGTTTAACTCCACAAAATGGAAAGGTCTGACAATCTACCGTAAAAATTGTTTTATAGGTGTAAAAGTCGCTCCCCCCTTTCTGAGACTTCAATTTTAGGAAAACCTTTTTTGTGTTTAAAATACTTTTTTACAATTAATTTTTTTCCCTACATGCTCAACACCGATAAAGAAAGATACACAGGTTTAGTTTCAAAATAACCCTTGTTTGCAACATTTTATTCCATTAATAAGTTTACAGTGTTGTTTTTCATTTTTAGTTAAACTGCTATTTGTACAGCTGTACAAATACATTCATTTTGTTTTGTTAATCAGAACCATAACCATACACATACTTTACAAGTGTACCACTGCATTGCACTGACATGTAGAACAGGTTATAGTATGTATAAATGTCATTCAAAGTACTCCATTCAAACAAAATGTTTTCTACATCAGGCCATAAACACTTTCCTCCTCTATCAACTCGTTTTTCTTTCGCCATTTTGTCTTTGTTTTGTCTCCAGTCAGGTACTGTTTTTTCAGCATTGCAATTGCCATGCATTTCAGCAAATTCAACAAGGCACAATTTCAAAACTGTTGTGTAGCATTTTCATTTTGTGTCTGACTGTCCTACTTTATCCAGTCTCAAAGTCACCTGCATTATTATAGCATTGCAGTTACAACGAACAGAAGACTTGAAAAGTTTACTCTGCTTTCTAACCAACAGCTGTTTGCTACAGATCCCAGGGGTTCAGCTTGAATGCTGACAAATCAATGGCTCAGGGGTAGGGGTGTAACGATTGAGCAAAATATCACGATCTATGGATTATGTATCGCGATACAGCAATAAACATGCCAAATTATGTTTTCATTTGTAATCCGCCACATGTACTGATCATCAAATAAAAAGAAAGGGGTTAGTTCCATTATCCAATAGTTGAACGTAAATTGTAAGGGGAGGGATTGAACTACACTGCCTGCTTGTTTCTGAGGGCGGAGACATTTTCATGAAGTACGTGGAAACAAAACACATGACACAATAACTTGTTTACAGCTTAAAGAAAAAAAAAAAAACAGGGACACACTGTAAATCCAATGTACTTGACTTATAGTTATATTAGAACACTTAACTTGTGTTTTAATATACAGTGCTCACCCTTTATAACGCTATAGTGGGGAGCCATAGTTACAAGACCGTGCTATTTGTGTTCCACCTTATAACGAGTATAAAAGGGCTACTGTAATGGCATTATGGAGCAAATAGGAACCACGACCCTACCGTGTTATACCCGATTCCGCACTATAACGGGGCGCGTTATAACGGGTGAGCACTGTATATGTTTTTGCAACATTTATAAATATCAAGAAACGAGTGGATATAAGCATATACTATTTCATGAACTTAATGTATCGGTACATTTTACCGATAATAATGGAATAAATAACTATTTTATTTATAAATATTTATTTTGAGAAAATAAGCGAGAGAAGTGTCCATTGTTGCTTCTAAAGACCCTGAGAACAAACATGTCATTGCAACCACTCAGATGAAACAATGTCTTCATTTGCCCAAACATCAATATTTTTCAACAAAACGTTCAGGAAGTAGCAAGGTCCCTCGGGTCATAGAATAACACATTTTTATACACGTATCTCCAAGCAGAATACATAATACAAAAATATTTAACATTTAAAAAAAATGCGAAAAGAGAAATATTGTATTGAAAAAAAAATGCAAAAAGTCTGTATGTTGTGTGTACTTTAGAATGTTCCCCAGGGTTTTCTGAAAAAAAAAAACTACACCAATTCCAAGATGCTACTGTAAAAAACAGATTGTTAGTGATTTTTATAGGAAGAGTCAACAACAACCAGAAAGAAATCTTGCCCTCGGGGAGCATCCCACTGACAAATGCTTGGTCCTAAAGGGTAAATACACAAAGCCAACAGTCGTTTTTTTTTTTTTTACACGGGCGGTTTCATTCAAGATTTATAAAGCCCAATCCTTTGAAATTGGAAGCCTGTTGATCAAATGTATTCACTAATTTTCTTCAGAATTACATATTTTAATAATCAAAAATCCTTTGTAGAATGTCATACATTGCTTAATAAAAAATAAAATATAAACCATGTACCACAAAAATGCCTACTAAATCGAATTACACAGCAGTTTTTACGGTAAATGTAATATTTCTTCACAGCTCATTTCATGGTTCTCACATTTAACATTGGGCCCACACCAAAGATCTACATTCAGTTTGAATTGCTCGCTCTGCTGAAGTGCATTGTCAAATTAATATAATAAACCATCCAGATGATGGCAACTGTCAATGGTTTGTTTGTTTTCTTGACATATGCTACCTGTCAAGGTTTCTTAAACCTGCATTTAAAAAAAAAAAAAGAAAAACACAATTTGCTAACGTTGTTTATTGCATAATGTCCACTATAGTGTCTTACAATACAGAACAATTTGCTAACGTTGTTTATTGCATAATGTCCACTATAGTGTCTTACAATACAGAACAATTGTTTTGCTCAAATGAGGTCAGCTAGTCTAATATACATATACAGACGTGCTCAAATTTGTTGGTACCCCTCCACAAAAAACGAAGAATGCACAATTTTCTCTGAAATAACTTGAACCTGACAAAAGTAATTGGCATCCACCATTGTTTATTCCATATTTAATAGAAATCAGACTTTGCTTTTGATTTTTTATTCAACATAATATTGTAAATAAGAAAACAAATGAAAATGGCATGGACAAAAATGATGGGACCGCTAACCTAATATTTTGTTGCACAACCTTTAGAGGCAATCACTGCAATCAAACGTTTTCTGTAGCTCTCAATGAGACTTCTGCACCTGTTGACAGGTAGTTTGGCCCACTCTTCCTGAGCAAACTGCTCCAGCTGTCTCAGGTTTGATGGGTGCCTTCTCCAGACTGCAAGTTTCAGCTCTTTCCATAGATGTTCGATAGGATTCAGATCAGGACTCATAGAAGGCCACTTCAGAATAGTCCAATGTTTTGTTCTTATCCATTCTTGGGTGCTTTTAGCTGTGTGTTTTGGGTCATTATCCTGTTGGAGGACCCATGACCTGCGACTGAGACAGAACTTTCTGACACTGGGCAGTACGTTTCGCTCCAGAATGCCTTGATAGTCTTGAGATTTCATTGTGCCCTGCACAGATTCAAGGCACCCTGTGCCAGGCACAGCAAAGCAGCCACAAAACATAACCGAGCCTCCTCCATGTTTCACTGCAGGTATGGTGTTCTTTTCTTTGAAAGCTTCATTTTTTCGCCTGTGAACATAGAGCTGATGTGACTTGCCAAAAAGCTCCAGTTTTGACTCATCTGTCCAAAGGACATTCTCCCAGAAGGATTGTGGCTTGTCAATATGCATTTTAGCAAATTCCAGTCTGGCTTTTTTATGTTTTTCTTTCAAAAGTGGAGTCCTCCTGGGTCTTCTTCCATGGAGCCCACTTTCGCTCAAAAAGCGACGGATGGTGCGATCAGAAACCGACGTACCTTCACCTTGGAGTTCAGCTTGTATCTCTTTGGCAGTTATCCTTGGTTCTTTTTCTACCATTCGCACTATCCTTCTGTTCACTCTGGGGTCGATTTTCCTCTTGCGGCCGCGCCCAGGGAGGTTGGCTACAGTTCCATGGACCTTAAACTTCTTAATAATATTTGCAACTGTTGTCACAGGAACATCAAGCTGCTTGGAGATGGTCTTGCAGCCTTTACCTTTACCATGCTTGTCTATTATTTTCTTTCTGATCTCCTCAGACAACTCTCTCCTTTGCTTTCTCTGGTCCATGTTCAGTGTGGTGCACACAATGATACCAAACAGCACAGTGACTACTTTTCTCCATTTAAATAGGCTGAATGACTGATTACACATGTGTGATACTAATTAAAGAAACTAATTAGTTTGAAATATCACTATAATCCAATTATTTATTATCTTTTCTAAGGGGTACCAACAAATGTGTCCAGGCCATTTTAGAATATCTTTGTAGAATAAGCAATAACTCATCTCTTTTCACAGCTTCTTTGCTTTATTCTATGACATACCAAAGGCATGCAAGTATACATGATAAAATAGCTTTTAATTTCATCACTTTTCAGGAGGAATGAAGCATTATTTCAATGAGCTGTAAGGGTACCAACAAATTTGAGCACGTCTGTATATATATATATATATATATATATATATATATATATATATATATATATATATATATATATATATATATATATATATATATATATTTTACTTCTGTTTTTGTTGTGATATTGTTTTGCAGCTTTAGTTTCCTTCCCACTCTGATTGGGGGTTTTGGTGCTGTGGATGTCCTAATCCTCAGACAAGACAAAATCGGCAGCCGTTATTAACCACACACACACACACAAACACACACACACTGCAATAACTTTAGGTCAGGACATTCAATATTGTGTGATTAGAGGAGAAGATCTATCAAGGGAGAAGGGCATTATATTTTAAATCACACAGCTTCCATAGCATACTATTATTATTATTATTATTATTATTATTATTATTATTATTATTATTATTATTATTAATAATAATAATAATAATAATAATAATAATAATATTTGCTGAAAGCTTTCATGCTACATTAAACTTGCTGAGTCAAACCAATCATTTAAAAATGAGCTTGCAAGTCTGCCTTTTGTTCATTTAATATCATTGTATTATTCTTAATGGCTTCTTTCGTTTATACATTATGTAGATAGAATAGGTTGTGCAACTAAATACTACTACTTCTACTACTACTTCTTCTACTACTACTACTACTACTACTACTACTACTAATAATAATAATAATAATAATAATAATGTCCAGTATGTTGGAATTTTTTGACTACAATCCAAAACATGTCCTACTGGAATCAACAAGAGGTTTGCAGATCAAGTCAGTAGATCATGATGATAATTATATCTCCTAATACTACTAATATTAGCAACTAAGAGGCCTACAAGTACTACAATGTAATCATTGTTCTAAAATAAACGATGTTTTAAAACATTTGAAAACCTCTAAACTTCCGACCCAGAGGACAATAATGTTTTCTTAAGCACAGGCACCGACAGTACAAGACACAAGACAGTGCTAGTGATTGCAGCTGATGAGGTGTACAGTAGTTATACACAGAGGGCCTGATCAGGTGTACAGTATATATCTACTGTACACCTGATCAGGCCCTCAGCGTATACTATGCAGCCAACATGTAGTAATCAGAACTGAGGTTCATAGTGTTGTCTGTTGTAAGGTTTTAAATGCACGTGGGTCACGGGAGTAATTGCAATGAGCAGTCATAGCTTTATGGAGGCTAAACATTCTGAGCTGCTCTTTTAATGAACACCGGCTGTTTTAATTCTTGTGCTGTGGACTATTTAAGCAATTGGCTAATCCTGAGAAGTTGAACTGTTGCCTTGGGAAATGCTGCAACCTGACCTTTTGAAAATGTCACAAAACATTATGACAAAAAAAAAAGAGCCGGTCATAATGCAGATCAGTTCCATAAGTACAGGAATAACCATAACTTTGGCACAAGGGATTTTTGTACTGCATCATTTTCCAACCAGTCCCCGACCCCTCAAACTGATGGACAGAGGAACTGACCTTGGTTGTATCCATACATGTCAGCAAATAAATGATGCATTGCAGGCAGAGCTACATCTGATGTAATATTCAGGTCCTGACTGTCATTTAACCTTGGCCTATGGGTTGAGACCCAGTAGGATAACCCTAGCTGTCATGTCTCCAGGCCTAGCAAACTCAACCTAAACACTGTACTCCAACTCTCTATGAAGCATTGGAACATGACTGGCTCCAGATACCTCAGACAACCTGCAGTGTGGAGTAGTGGTTAGGGCTCTGGACTCTTGACCGGAGGGTTGTGGGTTCAATCCCCAGTGGGGGACACTGCTGTTGTACCCTTGAGCAAGGTACTTTACCTAGATTGCTCCAGTAAAAACCCAACTGTATAAATGGGTAATTGTATGTAAAAATAATGTGATATCTGTATAATGTGAAATAATGTATAATGTGATATCTTGTAACAATTGTAAGTCGCCCTGGATAAGGGCGTCTGCTAAGAAATAAATAATGATAATAATAATAATAATAACCAACCAACCAACCAACATCTTGTAAACTCCACACCTAAGCAAGTTCAAGCTTGGTGCGTTGATGTGGTAAACTTACTTTCTAATAACCCTGTATATATTGTGACAAAGCCCCCGGCAAAGGTTGGTTTGCACCCTTGAATTAGTGACCCAGACACAAGAACTACAGGTTTAAGCACTTTAGTGCACTTTTATTAGTTACAAAACAAAATAATAAAACAAAAACCTGACTCCCCTTGGAGTACTAACTAACTTATTCCAAATCCCTCAACTATAAGCCGGACGGCTAAGCCATTTACCAGTTACCAAAAACCATTTGTTACGCAAACAAAGATCACACAGTACCTTTCTCACTCTGACAGTCTCTCACCTCCAACACCTCTCTCATACTGAGACCACAGGCCAGCTTATATGCCATGTTACTGAGGCTTATTGAGAGGTAATTACCCACTTATGCCTTAAGGCAGGATCTCTCTTTTCCTGCCAACAAAAACTCACACCTGTGCATCCACACACACTTTTCCCTCTTACATTCCCCCACCTTGACACAATATGTATATGTATATATCCTGCCCTGTCCTCTCTCTACATCCTGTCCCATACCCCGCGTCTCACTGGACGGGGAGGTGGGACTGGTCTTCTCCTCTCTCCCTCCTTACTCTTTTCTGTCCCCTCCGACCTCTCCTCACTTTCTGTTAACACCTTTGAATTTCATGCTGTCCAACTAACCTCTCCCTGTCAACTCCTGCTAATTGTACTGTACCGTCCCCCTGGACCTCTCGCTCACTTTCTCAATGAACTCGACTATCTATTCTCTTCCCTCCCCTCTCTGTCTACCCCAACTGTCCTGTTAGGTGATTTCAATATCCATCTCTCCAACCCCAGCCACTACCGGATTCCTCCCTCTCCTTCACTCCTTCGACTTCTGTCACTCTCCATCCCCCCCTACCCACAAAGCTGGCCGTCAACTGGACCTCACCTTCTCCAGGGCCTGCTGCCCCCCCACCCTCTATGTCGCCCCCCTGGACATTAAGTCACTATTTTATCTCTTTTTCTCTGTCTCTCCCCTCTCTCCCTGCTCCTCCTACCCCCATTGTCACCTCTCACCATAACCTCCGCTCTCTCTCTCTCCCCCTGTGTCCTTGCCTCCACCACTCTCTCTCACCTCCCTCCCATCGGCTCCTTCTCCCAACTCTCTGTAGACTCTGCTACCTCCACCCTCTTCCCCTCCCTTGACTCCCTCTGTCCCCTCCCCTCTCCAACCCTGGCTCTCCTCTGTGCTCCACACAGCAAGAACCACACTGCAATCTGCTGAAAAGAAATGGAAGAGAACCAAACTCCCTGCTGCCCTAGACCTCTACCACTCTCTCCTCTCCTCCTTCTCCTCTACTCTCTCCTCTGCTAAATGTTCGTCCGCTCCAGCTCATCCAGAACTCCGCTGCTCGCCTGGTGTTCTCTCTGCCTCGCTTCTCCCATGCAACTCCACTGCTCCGCTCACTCCACTGGCTCCCGATCACCGCTCGCATCCAGTTCAAGGCTCTTGTACTAGCCTACAGTTGCCTTGACCAGACTGCACCCAGCTACCTCCAGACCCTCATCTCTCCCTGCACCCCCAATCGACCTCTCTGCTCCTCCTGCACTAGAAGACTGGCTGTACCTCTACACTCCCTTGCCTCCAGAGCCCACTCCTTCTCCACCCTCGCCCCGCAGTGGTGGAATGACCTTCCTACAGATGTCAGGACTGCCCAGTCCCTGACCACCTTCCGGTGCTTCCTCAAGACTCACCTCTTCAGACAGCACCTGTAGAACTCCTCTTTTCCCTCTGGACACTTTATCACTCTTCCTTAATGTGCTTTACTTGCTCTTATCTGCTCCCTATTTTACTGCATTTAATCCTGTAATCTGTCACAAGTGTTATTTAATCTGTAGTATTTTGTATTTAATTATATCCTGATGTAACCACTGACACTTATCTGCTCCGTTATTGAATCGTATTTTGTCATATACTTGTACTTGCTAGAACCGAAGTCATTGTATTTTATCTTGCTCTTAATTGTATTAACCCTTTGCAGTCCATTTATTAAGTGCGTGTCAGGCGTGTCAGGTCCAATTTATTTTCACACGCGCAGTTAATTTTAGACGCGCTGTTTAAAAGTATTTTTTTTCCACAGTCAAACCGGTTTAAAAGGACCTGCATATCAACAAAGCACTCACTAGGCATCTCCAGCCCCGCCCCACCCTTTTGTTCGCTATCGCTTTCACATATGCTAATAAATAAAAAATAATAATAATAATAATAGTCGTACATACCGATCAATCATCTCCTGATCACTCGTTTTATCACCAAACTCCACAATAATGCGATCCAAGTCATTATTTTATTACTATAACATCTCAAAAAAGCTCTGCAAATGTCTGTGGTATTCTCTGTGCGCTGATTCAGTAACAGCCAGCTTGTTTCCTTATGGCCGCCCCTATCTGATGCCAGGGGCAAGTATGTAATTATTCATGAGATACGCCCTTTTTTTTTTTCGGCTTGTCTCGGCTTCTGTCGCTCCCACTCGGCCATTGAATGGTTTTCTCGGCTTTTTCCAGAGAAAAAACAACTAGAAACCTGTTTTTTGCGTTTTTTTGATGATGTCGCACAGGGTCCGACATTGGACCGGATAGGAATAATTGCAATGTTGGACCAGGTCCGACATAGGACCACAAAGGTGATTCTTGAAAATATGTTTTTGTTTACGACTGTAAGTCGCCCTGGATAAGGGCGTCTGCTAAGAAATAAATAATAATAATAATTATAATAATAATAATAAATATATATATACACACACATGCACACACGCACACACACACACACAAGCAAGCACACACACACTCTTATCCAGAACAGTGCTTTACCTTTGGATCCCGAAGGAAGAGGGCTTTGTGGAGGAGGGCATGTATATCCCCAATAGGTGGATAGTGCATGAGCAGTCCCAGGCAGGTCTGGTAGTTACTAGCGATCACTAAGAGAAAGAATACATGGAATTTAAAAACTCAAAATTTGGACATTTACACAGCCTTGAAGAATGATTGTACAGTATACTGTGTGCAAACAAGGTTGTCTTTTTTAATTAATAAAAATGTAGAATAATATAACTATTTATCTATTTATTTATTTCGGAGGTCAATCATTAAGACTATGAATGGCACTTCATAGGACCAAAAACCATTCTGTCACTTATTTCACCAGAAATGGTTGATAGGTGAAATGGTAGCTGTATCAGTCCAGGGATGATAGACAAAGAGAAGGAGAGGTGATACCTTTTATTGGACTATCTCAACAATAATTAAATCACAAGCTTTCAGGACCTCAGAGGTCTTCTTCAGGTGAAATTAGAAAAAAAGAGATTGATGTTTACATTCAAAGGTAGCATCAGAACTTAACCCATTTTGAATCACTAGCAATTGCTTACCATAATGGTCTGTATGACATATGTTAATTTAGTTGGTCTTAGTTTTAAGTGATGACTGATGAATGAACTGCACTTAATAGAAAAAAATACACTATAAATATAACATTTAAATTACAAGAAGATCAATGGTACTGACAAACTCTTTTCTAGTCTTTCAGGCTGAACATTTAGTAGGATTTTTTTTTCCAAAGGCAATGTAATCAATCACTGGTTAAGAACAATGTGATCCATCAAAGTAAAAAAGAGAAAAAAAGCTTTTTTTGCACCCTTCCACCGCAAGGACTTGTTCGTGCCACTAATCAAATATTTTAAAGGTCCTCCTTATCTTTTTTCACCTTGATTTTCCTCTTTCAAAGTGAAAACCTACACAAGTGAATGAAATGAATGGTTCTACTCAGGGGAGGGGACCACTTTATCATCTTCATTTCCGTTGCTGATCCGACAGCTTGTAATTTCATACATCTGCTTTCATTTGTAAAGTGCTCACTTATCCTGCTGCTTCTTTCGCCATGCTTTTGTTCTGTTGTGTCTGTTTGCTGTATCTTTTCAGTCATGCCATTAATATATATCAATGAAAGATGACTCATCTTATTTATTCACAGTAACAACACCCCAAACTGATTCAGGTGGGTTTCCACAGCTCTATTCATCTGTGTCTTTAAGATGCAGTTTTAACAGTTAAGTAGCAACTTCAATCAAATATAAAGGTTGAAATTATTGAAACCACAGAGTTTGCATTATAAAATATTCCTCAATATCTTCAGTAAGCTTCTTTATCAAATCTGATAGGAGGCATTTAAACAATAGCAGCGCCTAGTTTACATGATATGGCTGTTTCACTTGTTTGAAAATACTCCCCCCACCCCCCCAACGCATTTACAACTTAATTATCGTTTACTAGCCAAATCTCATGGCCCACATACTAATACTTGAAGCTATTGTTAAATGTTTTAATCTGTTCCTTTTATTATTAATCTAGACCCTCATGTTGCGTTCAGTGGCCAAACTACTGTTAATGTTCTCTTTTTTGGTGGTGTAATAATAATATAGAACACAGCTAGAAAATAAAACTATAATGCATCTAAATTTGAAAATGTTACAGGGATAGAATCAGTGTTCTATAAAGTACATCTAGTGTTTAGCATTACTAAAACAAACTATACATTTAATTTTTTCTCTGACTCGCATGTTCCTCGTTGAAGACGATAACTGCCTTGATTTTGACAGCCATATTCACCAACTTTTTAAAATGTTATTATGCAATCCTATTGCATTTGATTTTAATCTTCCACTTTGTGTGCTTACTACACAATTAGGAGGCCCTTCTGTATGCGCCTGCACTGGTTTCACATTGAGAAAGCACACCTACATGTGAATTAACACTAAATATGCTTGAAATCCGTCTTAAACAGAGATACATAGGAGGCTTTGTCATATCACTGCTACCAGTCTTATTTATTGTATGGCACACAGACTAAAAAAAGACTGTGATAAGCATAGTACATAGCTGCATACCATATTTAAAGACAGTACCTAAAAGCGTTTGATCTCTATAGCCTACAAAGTCACAAGCCATTAACATGGAATCTATAGAGTGTTTAAATAGCCTTGCGGACAACTGCTCTAAAATAAGTCTTGCTCACCGAATATCTCAGTAGATATTCTTGCTCTCCTTATTTAAGAATATTACAAAGATGTCTCACAAGTGCAGTCGCCCCCCAAGCATTATCAAGTTACTAGTACAATGTGGTGGGACATTTGTTCTTCATTTTACCCCACTAAATGGGTTTCTGCAATTGTGATGAATGTACATTGTAAATCCGTTGGGGCTTTTAAAATGTCATCAGTGACAATGAGCACACAATATTGCTGAAGCCATCCGTGCAAATACACTGTAGTATCTTCAAAACACAATCACTTCATCAATCCAACAGGGTTCAACTGAACCAGCTTAAAATAATATTATTATTGAGCAACACAAGGCTGCCACTGTTTCAAATAAAGAGAATCACACTCAAATTTACACAAGACATTATTCCTGTACATATTTAATTGACCATGAACATTTTTTTTTTTTTTTTTAAATCATCTACATTTTTAGTTTTTTCTAAGATTTCGATATCCTGCAAATATGCATTCACCCATTTCATGATACAGTACCTGTAACTGTAGTATGCTGTCATCAAAAAAAGGTTTCCGTTTATCTGGACTATCTTACACATTTTTCATGTAAACCAAAGCCACCTTTCCCAATTTGAAAACAAAAACAAAACAAAACAATGGGTACACTGCAGTGTACTTCCAGTAGATGGAGCGCACCTCACATGGCAGAGCCCTGAGATTGAAGTCCTCTTCAGGAACATGTTGTGTGTGTGTGTGTGTGTGTGTGTGTGTGCGTGCGTGCGTGCGTGTGTGTGAAATGCGACCACATTGTTAAAATTACACTTTATCATGAACACAAATAGTATTCGACATATGCTCGTAAATATATTCTGTTTCATTAGTGTTTCTGTGGGGAATAAGCCATACTCACAAGCATCTCTGATGTATAGCAGCATGGCTACAAAAATGTAGTCGACTAAATCCAAGGTGATGCTGTCTGCGAACAAAGCATCCCAGACAACCAGGAGGTCCTGAAGAGAAAACTCTCGTCCGAACAGCAGCCTGACCCAGCGGCTGTAACCAAACAATTGCAGACTTTTATTTCTTTAATCTCCATGTGTGTGTTTTAAATAACATGCAGAATGCAAAGTAAAAGAAGCATATCATAGTAGAAATGACATACAAATGTAACCATAACCATAATAATACTATTTATAATAATTCTTAGAATGATTAGTATTATCAAATGACAACAATATGTTACATATTATTATTATTATTATTATTATTATTATTATTATTATTATTATTATTATTATTGTATTCAGAGAGATAGAATAATAGATGACATGTAACATTTTATTCAATTTTATTTCATGGAGACAATCTGATGGAGGAATAAAAAAAAAAAATACAAAAAGGTTTTTTTGTAATGAACCCTCATCAGATCCCTGATGGAACCGCAGTGTCAAACACTTTCAGGCCTTATATATATATATATATATATATATATATATATATATATATATATATATATATATATATATATATATAAAAATATATATATATATTTTTTTTTAACTTTTATGTTTTTCAAAAACATTTGTTATGTAGTATTGCTACTGTATTACCAATGACGTGGTAGAGCTAAATAGAAATATGCATTTTGTAAAGTATTTATTAGTACATTATAGGATTGAGTGTATATATAAGGGCATTTGGCTCCTTAAGAAATATACAATGTCTCTGCAGGTGTAAAATGATTAATTTTAGGAAATGAGTTTAGCTATTCCAATGTCTTTTTTGTCTGATAGAGAACCAATCATTCCACAGCAGATATGTGTCTCTGTGACTGGCTGTTCTGTGCCTACACTGCATACACTGCTACTACAGATATTTTCTCTTTTTTCACTTATGAATAATCTTAACTGGAAAGTGAATGCTCCTTTAAACAGCCCTCTTTGGACTTAATAAATACTGACTTCAGTAAATAATTGCTGCTTGATGGGCTGGGCACTGCAGCTAAAAGCCCTTGAGAGGTTTCAGCTGAGAATAATCAGTCCAAAAACGGATGTTATAAAATCAGTTCCTATGGCACTGTATTGTTTTTTTCAAGTACCCTACTTTAGAGACTTTGCAAGGTTTGATATGTAATATACCAATATTTAAAATCTGTGAAATACATGCAAGTTGCAATTAGCCAAACAGGTATGTAGTAGGCTTTCTCTGTAACATCTGCCTCAATTTCACATCCAATAAAAATATGAATTTACACACACACACAGTGCCTATAGAAAGTCTACACCCCCTTTCAAAATTTTCACCTTTTGTTGCCTTATAGCCTGGAAATAAAATGCATTAAAATAGTTTATTTTTTTATTTTTTTTATTTATCTACACATAGCTTGGTTGGATAAGTGTCCACCCCCCTTGTAATAGCAGTTCTAAATTAGCTCAGGTGTAACCAATCGCCTTCAAAATCACACACCAAGTTAAGTGGCCTCCACCTGTGTTAAATTGTAGTGATTCACATGATTTCAGGATAAATTCAGCAGTTCCTGTAGGTTCCCTCTCCTGGGTAGTGCATTTCAAAGCAAAAGCTCAACCATGAGCACCAAGGCACTTTCAAAAGAACTCCAGGACAAAGTTGTTGAAAGGCACAGATCAGGGGATGGGTATAAAAAAAAATATCAAAAGGCCTTGAATATCCCTTGGAGCACGGTCAAGACGATTATTAAAAAGTGGAAGGTGTATGGCACCACCAAGACCCTGCCAAGATCAGGCCGTCCCTCCAAATTGGATGACCGAGAAAGGAGGAGACTGATCAGAGAGGCTAACAAGAGGCCAATGGCAACTTTGCAAGAGCTACAGGCTTTATGGCATGGTCAAAGTGTGCATGTGACAACAATATCCCAAGCACTCAAATCTGGCCTGTATGGTAGTGTGGCAAGAAGGAAGCCATTACTCAAGAAAGCCCACCTTAAATCCTGTTTGAAGTATGCAAAAAAAACACTCAGGAGATTCTGTAGCCATGTGGCAAAAAGTTTTGTGGTCTGACGAAACTAAAATGGAACTTTTTGGCCTAAATGCAAAGCGTTATGTTTGGTGCAAACCCAACACTGCGCATCACCCAAAGAACACCAGCAGGTTGTCCTCAAGGACTTCTCTGTACTTTGCGCCATTCATTTTCCCTTCTATCCTGGCAAGTACCCCAGTCCCTGCCGATGAGAAACATCCCGAT
The DNA here is from genome assembly GCF_902713425.1 of Acipenser ruthenus. Taxonomy (NCBI): domain Eukaryota; kingdom Metazoa; phylum Chordata; class Actinopteri; order Acipenseriformes; family Acipenseridae; genus Acipenser; species Acipenser ruthenus. The sequence goes on along the minus strand of NC_081192.1, from coordinate 5,743,891 downwards.
AATATGATACTGCCACCACCATGCTTCACAGTAGGGATGGTGTTCTTTGGGTGATGCGCTGTGTTGGGTTTGCACCAAACATAACGCTTTGCATTTAGGCCAAAAAGTTCCATTTTAGTTTCGTCATACCACAAAACTTTTTGCCACATGGCTACAGAATCTCTTGAGTGTTTTTTTTGCATACTTCAAACGGGATTCAAGATGGGCTTTCTTGAGTAATGGGGGTGTAGATTTTCTAATGAATTTTGTACAAATTTCTAGAATATTTTTTTCACTTGGAAGTTGTGGGGTAGGATGTGTAGATAAATGAAAAAAAAACTATTTAATGCATTTTAATTCCAGGCTATAAGGCAACAAAAGGTGAAAATTTTGAAAATGAATTATTAATTATTTGTTTATTTAGCAGACACCTTCATCCAAGATGACTTACAGAACCTAGGGTGTGTGAACTATGCATCAGCTGCAGAGTCACTTACAACCACGTCTCACCCGAAAGACGGAGCACAAGGAGGTTAAGTGACTTGCTCAGGGTTACACAATGAGTCAGTGGCGGTGGGTGGGATTTCCACTTATCTACACACCATACTCCACACTGTTAAGGGGAAAAACGTTTTTATTGAGAAAAAAATCATATATTAAAAATACAAAACTGAAAGATCATAATTGGTTAAGTCTCCACCCCCCTGAGTTAATACTTGGTGGAAGCACCTTTGGCAGCAATTATAGCTGTGAGTCTGTTGGGATAGGTCTCTACCAACTTTGCACACCTAGATTTGCCAATATCTTTTTGTATGGTCGGATGTTAAACGGGTCAACACCTGCATGATTTACATTTAAAATACAGCTGTCTAAATAGGACAAGTGAAGGATCTTTTGTGGTTGAAATTCAAAATCTGAGGAAACAGCAGTAAAACAAACTGACTGAAATTCTAGTATTGGGTCTCCAGGACCTTCATGAGTGGAAAAACAAACACATCTCTAACAAGCAAACTAGAGGAGAGATTAGCCCTTAAAAGCTACACTTAAATTGTCTATGTAGTGACAAATGTAAAAGTGTCCAAGTGCTTATAATGTACTATTAATTCCAACTATCCGCTATAATCTTTTTTGTTGTTGTTAGTGTTATCTTAGGTCAAACAGCTTCATTTTTGGTAAATGAGAAAGTCAAGGTAGCAGACTGACTTGACCCATTGTTACCAAAAGACATGCAAAGGACTGGCTGGTTGCTATGTCACATAAGTAGGAGGCTGTGTGGTCCAGTGGTTAAGGAAAAGGGCTTGTAACCAGGAGGTCCCCGGTTCAAATCCCACCTCAGCCACTGACTCATTGTGTGACCCTGAGCAAGTCAATTAACCTCCTTGTGCTCCGTCTTTCAGGTGAGACGTAACTGTAAGTGACTCTGCAGCTGATGCATAGTTCACACACCCTAGTCTCTGTAAGTCACCTTGGATAAAGGCATCTGCTAAATAAACAAATAATAAGTGGTGGTCTCATTAATGTAATGTACCTGTATTACATTATCTTGCCCATAAGAAAATTATCATACAAAACATAATACAGGTAATAACATGCACTTCACATCCATCTTCGGTTGGTCAACTATTGACGTTGTTAATTTGGAGTCTTTTTTTTTCTTGTCTTGAAAGTTGCAGCTATAGTTTAATTTATAGATCAGACTTACATTTTGGATTCCAACAAACCACACAAGTTTCAGTAACATCAAGAAAGAGTGGTACATTTATTTGGTGTGCAGGTGCCAGTTGTTTGTTTGCATTTTAAGGTTTTTTTTATTTCTTTAAATACAGCTCAGAGAGTAACAGTTGTAAAGCATGACAGACCAGTCAGCAACAAAAGCAGTGACCTTGCCTCTGTTTTATTTTAAATGTATGAGTGGAAATGAACCACCATCACATTACACTAGACTGGCCCTGGGGGGCAGCAAGCAGAGGGCCTTGGCAATGAAAAACTAAACAAAAAAAAAGCACCCACAGCATAAAAACATAAAATAACTTAAATCCACCAAACATTTACCACTGACACGATCAGACTTACTTTAAACATACAAATCCAGTCTGAGAATAACACCAGCACAAAACTAATTTCCGCATATCACAAATGTTTAGTTTTGAGCAAATTGTGTTGTTGTATTGTCAGATCACAGTTTTCACGTGCAATCAAGTAAATATATTTTACTTGAACCACTATTTTAACTTTTGTTATTCTGTGCCAGATACGTTATCACATGCTGTCAGATCACATATTCACACGCTATCAGATTAGATTTTCTGCACATCATTAAATGATAGATTTAGAAACTCACACTTTACAAGGCATCAGTCATTTACTACAGCACCACTCTTTAAGACAACCTCATATTCATAACAAAAAACAGAACAGTTTACACATTTATATAAAAGCCAAAAAAATTAAAAAGGGGAAAAAAGTCATAAAAACCTTTAACTTGAATACTGATGACTGCTTGGGCTGAGTGCTTATGAAAGTTTGTTGACTTCATATGATTTTAGAATTTTAGACCTGGCCATCTACACAAGTAACTATGCAGGATTTCCATTACACGAGAGTAGATGTTAAAACTTCATGCTGATTTGAACTCAGCTCTCGCCAAGATAAGCACCAACTAAGACGTAGCTTTACAGTAAACTAATGTGATCCATATGTGTCTCCATCCATTTACAGTGCCTTGCGAAAGTATTCGGCCCCCTTGAACTTTGCGACCTTTTGCCACATTTCAGGCTTCAAACATAAAGATATGAAACTGTAATTTTTTGTGAAGAATCAACAACAAGTGGGACACAATCATGAAGTGGAACGAAATTTATTGGATATTTCAAACTTTTTTAACAAATAAAAAACTGAAAAATTGGGCGTGCAAAATTATTCAGCCCCCTTAAGTTAATACTTTGTAGCGCCACCTTTCGCTGCGATTACAGCTGTAAGTCGCTTGGGGTATGTCTCTATCAGTTTTGCACATCGAGAGACTGACATTTTTGCCCATTCCTCCTTGCAAAACAGCTCGAGCTCAGTGAGGTTGGATGGAGAGCATTTGTGAACAGCAGTTTTCAGTTCTTTCCACAGATTCTCGATTGGATTCAGGTCTGGACTTTGACTTGGCCATTCTAACACCTGGATATGTTTATTTGTGAACCATTCCATTGTAGATTTTGCTTTATGTTTTGGATCATTGTCTTGTTGGAAGACAAATCTCCGTCCCAGTCTCAGGTCTTTTGCAGACTCCATCAGGTTTTCTTCCAGAATGGTCCTGTATTTGGCTCCATCCATCTTCCCATCAATTTTAACCATCTTCCCTGTCCCTGCTGAAGAAAAGCAGGCCCAAACCATGATGCTGCCACCACCATGTTTGACAGTGGGGATGGTGTGTTCAGGGTGATGAGCTGTGTTGCTTTTACGCCAAACATAACGTTTTGCATTGTTGCCAAAAAGTTCGATTTTGGTTTCATCTGACCAGAGCACCTTCTTCCACATGTTTGGTGTGTCTCCCAGGTGGCTTGTGGCAAACTGTAAACGACACTTTTTATGGATATCTTTAAGAAATGGCTTTCTTCTTGCCACTCTTCCATAAAGGCCAGATTTGTGCAGTATACGACTGATTGTTGTCCTATGGACAGAGTCTCCCACCTCAGCTGTAGATCTCTGCAGTTCATCCAGAGTGATCATGGGCCTCTTGGCTGCATCTCTGATCAGTCTTCTCCTTGTATGAGCTGAAAGTTTAGAGGGACGACCAGGTCTTGGTAGATTTGCAGTGGTCTGATACTCCTTCCATTTCAATATTATCGCTTGCACAGTGCTCCTTGGGATGTTTAAAGCTTGGGAAATCTTTTTGTATCCAAATCCGGCTTTAAACTTCTCCACAACAGTATCTCGGACCTGCCTGGTGTGTTCCTTGTTCTTCATGATGCTCTCTGCGCTTTAAACGGACCTCTGAGACTATCACAGTGCAGGTGCATTTATACGGAGACTTGATTACACACAGGTGGATTCTATTTATCATCATTAGTCATTTAGGTCAACATTGGATCATTCAGAGATCCTCACTGAACTTCTGGAGAGAGTTTGCTGCACTGAAAGTAAAGGGGCTGAATAATTTTGCACACCCAATTTTTCAGTTTTTTATTTGTTATTATTATTATTATTATTATGTATTTCTTAGCCGACGCCCTTATCCAGGGCGACTTACAATTGTTACAAGATATCACATTATTTTTTACATACAATTACCCATACATACAGTTGGGTTTTTACTGGAGCAATCTAGGTAAAGTACCTTGCTCAAGGGTACAGCAGCAGTGTCACCCACCGGGGATTGAACCCACAACCCTCCGGTCAAGAGTCCAGAGCCCTAACCACTACTCCACACTGCTGTTAAAAAAGTTTGAAATATCCAATAAATTTCGTTCCACTTCATGATTGTGTCCCACTTGTTGTTGATTCTTCACAAAAAATTACAGTTTCATATCTTTATGTTTGAAGCCTGAAATGTGGCAAAAGGTCGCAAAGTTCAAGGGGGCCGAATACTTTCGCAAGGCACTGTATGTTTCCTTCCATATGATGATGTAGATATCCTTCTGTCTGGTGTTAATGGCTGAAGTGTAATGCTGGCTCCAGGGATCAGCTTATTTTGCCTCCCTGGCGCATCAGCACACACAACGGCTGCGATGCTGGCTCCGGGGATCAACCACAGTGCGGCCTCCCCAGCGCATCAGCATGACAACCGTCTGGATTGAGTTAAGTAGGGTACACCGCTGGGGTCTTCAAGTGGGCACCTTCCATCCTCAGTGTTTCGTCGACTAGCCCACGACACCTCAAGAGGGCTCGACGGTGATTCTGGCGTCCCAGCATCACCCCCCTCCGTCCCCCACTCAACTCAGCCCAGCTTACTTACCTGTACATCAGCGTTTCTTTCTTTCTATTGTGCTTGAGATCCCCAGCCAGAATCTTTCCGTCTCAACCACAGTCAGTTGCTGCTCCTCTCTGCTGCTTCAGATAAGTTCTTCACTGTGCGACGCAACTCTTGGCCACTGAATCTGACGTCTCTGAGAAACCGGGTTGTAGAGTGTGCCACAAATCCTCGACAACCCACTTCCACTGGGTAAACCCGGACTCTCCATCCTCGCTGTTCCGCTTCAGTGGCTAGTTGAGCATACCGCAGTTTCTTCCTCTCATACGCCTCATCTACAGCATCCTCCCATGGCACTGTTAACTCTATCAGGTGAACAAGGCGTGCTGATCCAGACCACAAGACAATATCTGGTCGAAGGTTAGTGGTGGCAATCTCAGGTGGAAAAATAAGCCGTTGACCAACATCTGCCAGCATTTTCCAGTCTCTAGCAGCTTCCAGTTGTCCTGGGCGAGGATTGGTTTTAACACCTTTTCTTGGTGGTTGCTCTCCTGGGCGGAGGAATGTTGTCTTTTGTGTGTAATGTTTTGATGGAACAAGTGGCAACTTATTGGTCATGTTACGCTTGTCTTCCAAAGCTAAGGCCAAACATCGTAGCACCTGGTCATGGCGCCAAGTAAACCGTCCTTGGCTGAGAGCCACCTTACATCCTGTCAAAATGTGCCTTAATGTTGCAGGTGATGAACACAAAGGACATGAGGGATCCTCTCCTACCCAGAGGTTTAGGTTCTGTGGTGATGGGACAACATCATATGTTGACCTGATGAGGAAACTGATCCTGCTCTGTTCCATTGACCATAGGTCTTGCCAGCCAATCTTGCGTTGTTCCACACTCTCCCATCTCATCCATTCTCCCTGCTTGGCCTGGGAAATGGCCTTTATACACCTCATCCTCTCCTCCTGCTTTTGCACCTCGTTGACTACCAGCTTCCTCCTTTGAGCTGGGGCTGCCCTGTGCCATGTAGGAGGAGCTGAACTGAGACCAAGACCCCCTCTTCCACGCTGAACTTGCCCCATGATATCACCAATTCGAAGGGCAGCCTTTGCATCTTCCACAGCTTTCTTTGCCGCCCACTTTCCTCCAGTTTTCAACACAGGTGCTGCCTCCCTTACGCATTTGTCGCGTGACTCTACTAATGTCATTTCCAGTCTGACCTTGGCGCACTTAAACTCCTCGGTTAGAGCAGAGACTGGTAGCTGCAGTATTCCTTTACCATAAAGTCCCACTCTGCTGAGGCAGCGTGGAACTCCCAACCATTTCCTGATGTATGAACTGATTAAAGCTTCCAGCTTCTCTACTGTTGTCAAAGAAACCTCGTACACAGTCAGTGGCCACAGCAACCTCGGCAGTAGACCAAACTGAAAGCACCAGAGTTTAAGTTTGCCTGGTAGAGCGCAGCTGTCTATGCTCTTCAACCCTTCCACTGCTTGTTGTCTAACTTCTCCCACACGAACTGTGTCCTTTAGATCCCCGTCGTACCATCTCCCAAGACTCTTCACTGGCTTCTCAGACACTGTTGGTATTACCTCACCATTAATGAAGAATGTTTTATCTACTACTTTGCCTTTAATTATAGAGATGCTCCTTGATTTAGTGGGCTTGAATTGCATTCGTGCCCATTCAATGTTATTGGTTAATTTGCCCAATAACCGATTAGTGCAGGCTACTGTTGTAGTCATGGTTGTCATGTCATCCATGTATGCTCGAATTGGTGGTAGTCGCATTCCAGAAGCCAAGCGCTCTCCTCCTACTACCCATTTTGATGCCCTAATGATTACTTCCACTGCCATGGTAAAAGCCAGTGGAGAAATGGTGCATCCTGCCATTATTCAACCTCTAGGCACTGCCATGTAGTGCTGAATTCTTAAGTTGAAAAACTAAATTGCAAATCTCCAAAGTAGGCTTTCACTAAATTTGTTATTGTCATCGGTACACTGAAAAAATCAAATGCTGCCCAAAGAAGTTCATGTGGCACTGAACCATATGCATTAGTCAAATCCAGGAATGTCACATGGAGCTCCTTCCTCTCCTTTTTAGCTGATTGAATTTGTTGCCAGATCACATTGATGTGTTCTAAGCATCCTGGGAAACCTGGAATGCCCGCTTTTTGTATTGAAGTGTCAATGAAGCAGTTCTTTAATAGGTAAGTTGACAATCTCTGAGCAATAATGCTGAAGAAAATCTTGCCTTCTACGTTTAATAGGGAAATAGGACGAAACTGACTGATGCTTGTAGAATCTTTTTCTTTAGGTATAAACACTCCACCTGCTCGGCGCCATGCTCTTGAAAGATACCCCATAAGAAAACTAACTAGAATGTGATGTAAATGTAAACAAGCACTATGAATATACACAATTCTAATGATATGGAATTTAAAACAAGTAGGAGAGAAATAGCTTTTTTTTCCTTTTTTTTTTTTTACCTCAAAATAAAACTTAACTACCAACTGTAAAGTGTGTGTGATCTGTATCGTGATATAACCACCGGTTAAAACATTCTGGCGGTGAAACAGTTAATTTTTACTGCACAGTACCAGTAAAGAACCTTAATGAGAAAGATCATACACTACCGCTGTGTGCCAAATATGAAGGCAGCATCTCAAGGTGTTCTGTCTCTATACCACGTCAAAAGTCACATGCACTCAATATGGCAGCCATGTTAGGTCCTGTACAAGTCACCCACGCATTAAGCACTTCAAATGGTCTCCAAGACATATGATTTCAGAATTTTAGACCTGGCCATCTAAGATATGGATTTGAGATGAGGTTTTGGTAGTATGGTGGCGGCAACTTTGTAAAATTACTGCCACAAAAAAGTATATATACAGTTGTAGTCAAAAGTTTACATACCCCAATGGAAATTTATAATTTCTAGAAATGTCTCAAAAACAAATAATTATAGGAAAAATCTTTTGTAGCAAAAGTTTTGCTTTTGTGGATGAGGAAAAAATGTTACAAGAAATAGATGTCTACAATTATTTATTTAAGCATTTTTTTTGCAAAACTCAAAAAATTCTAATTCAAAAGTATTCATACTCTTTGATGCTATGATAGTATTGTCTACAAGGTGCTAGAAATTTCAATATGATAATGCAGAACCTAATTCTAGAAAAGTCTAGAAAATGCTGTATTGTAGGTGAACATTCTTAGACAGTTAAAAGGGTTAGGCATAGGATGATTGCTGTCATTACCAATAAGATTTACAAGCATTTGAGTATCCAAATTTCAACCATTGTTTCTATTATCAGGAAGTACAAGACTCTTTCACAACACTTTCTTGGTCCGGAAGAAAGAAGGTTCTTTCACCAAAAACGAGTAGAAGAATTGTGAGGAAGGTTAATAACAATCCGAGATTGACTGCCAAAGATATTCAAAGTGAATTGGCTGCAAGTGGGACTGGGGTTTCCATTTCAACCATAGGTCGAGTATTGCGTGGTGAAGGTCTCAATGGTCGCAGGCCAAGGAAAAAGCCACTCTTAGGAAAACGTCAGAAGGGCAACTGCTTACAGTTTGCTAAACTGAATTTGAATGATGGATATGAGTTCAGGTCAAAGGTTTTGTGACGTGATGAAACAAAAATCGAGCTATTTGGGCACACTGATAGTCGTTACGTTTGGAGAAAGTCTGATGAGGCGTACAAAGAAAAGAACACCATACCTACTGTCAAGCATGGAGGTGGTAATATCCTTCTATGGGGCTATTTTTCCTCTAATGGCACAGGCAATTTAATTCCAATACATGCTAAAATTGATCTATTGATGTAAAGCTTAGACTGTTGTGTTTTCATTGTGCATCAGTATATTTATTAAACACGCTCCTTCCACCATGGAATCATTGTCAATGCGGCAAAAAAAAGAGTCCAGCTTCCAGGATGTGGAGGGATTCCTACCCTAAAGCTTGCTTTATTTATAGTAAATAAAAAAAACAAATTACCATTTTTTTAAGCAGTGCTATAGAAGCTATTGGTGCCAAAGCTTCCATTATTAAATTGCTGCAATCTAATGACTATGCACTTTTATAAGACTTGGTCCTTCACAGCTCATTGCATTTTCAAATGAAACTAAAACTAAATTCATACAACCTACACATAACCTAGAGACAGGAAAGCTATTCGATGACAATGCCTGTGTAAGTTTGGCCTGTTTATTGTTTATTTCAATTGTTTGTACATATATAACTTGTCAAAGAGAACTATAACAGTGTTGATTTTGTGTCAGAACACTGTTTCATTGCTTCAGTATGACTTAAACCAACATTTTCAAACAGTTTAATTCTATAATTCTATAAGCAGCATTTCTAGTTTAAAAATGGGAAGGAGCATAGCAAAGCACATTCCCTATATATATATATATACACATACACACACACATACACATACATACATATATACACATACAGTGCCTATAGTACCCCCTTTGGACATTTTCACTTTGATTTACACAACCTACTCAACACTTTCAATGTGAGAAAAAATGGGGGGGTGGAAACAAATCAATTAAAAATAAAAATCTGAAAAGTCTTCATTAGGTAAGTATTCACACCCTTTGCTATGACACTTCTAAATAAGCTCAGGTGCAACCAATTGCCTTCAGAATTCAAACAATAAGTTAAATGGAGTCCATCTGTGTGCAATAAAAGTGGTTCACATGATTTCAGATTAAATACACCTGTCTCTGTAAGGTCCCACAGTTGGGTAGTGCATTCAAAGCAAAGATACTACCATGAAGACCAAGGAGCTTTCAAAACAGCTCTGGGATAAAGTTGTGGAAAGGCACAGATCAGGGGAGAGGTATAAAAAGATTTTAAAGGCATTGAATATCCCTTGGAGCACAGTCAAGTCGATCATTAAAAAGTGGAAGGTATACGGCACCACCCAGAATCTGCTTAGAGCAGACTGTCCTCCCAACTTGAGCAGCCGGGTAAGAACGGCATTGGTCAGAGAAGTCAGCAAGAGGCCAATGACAACCCTGAAAGACCTACAGAGTTCCATGGCTGAGATGGACGAAACTGTCCATGTGTCAACAATAGCTCAGGTACTCCACAAATCTGGCCTGTATGGAAGAGTGGCAAGAAAGAAGCCATTTCTGTAAAATCCCGCTTGGAATTTGCAAAAAGGCACGTGGGAGACTCTGAAAAAAAGTCTCTGTGGTCCAATGAAACAAAAATTGAACTATTTGGCCTAAATGCAAATTGTTATGTCTGCCGCAAACCCAACACAGCACATCACCCAGGTAACACCATCCCTACTGTGAAGCATGGTGGTGGCAGCATCATGCTATGGGGATGCTTTTCATCAGCAGGGACTGGGAAGCTTGTCAGGGTAGAGGGCAAAATGGATGGAGCTAAATACAGGCAAAACCTTGAGGAACAACAAGAAAGTGAATGTCCTAGAGTGGCCCAGTCAAAGCCCGGACTTGAATCCATTTGAGAATCTGTGGCAAGACTTGAAGATTGCTGTCCACCAACGATCCCCATCCAACCTGACAGAGCTTGCACAATTTTGCCAAGAAGAATTGGCGAATATTGCACGATCCAGATGTACAAACCTGGTAGAGACTTACCCCAAAAGACTCACAGCTGTAATTGCTGCCAAAGGTGGTTCTACCAAGTATTGACTCAGAGTGGTGAATACTTCTCTAACCAAGACATTTCAGTTTTTTTATTTTTCATTAATTGTTGTTTCACAATAAAAATTCTCTTGCCTCTTCAAAGTGTTGAGTAGGTTGTGTAAATCAACGGAAAAAAAAAATCCCATTTAAATGCATCAAGATTTCAGGTTGTAACACAACAAACTGTGAAAACGTCCAAGGGGGGTGAATACTTACTACAGGCACTGTGTGTGTATATATATATATATATATATATATAATGGAAAGTAATGGTGCAGTGCTTATTTCAGAGATATTTTAGCCAGATAAATGTCAGGCCCAAAGCAGCATCTTTAGTATAGCATCTATAAGTAAATCGCGATTTCACGGGCTGTGTGGAAATCGTGAAATTAGCCCAATACTGTGATTTTTACAATATTCTTAAGAAATCTAAATAAATTATTTCATAATTATCTGTAATTCATACACAAAACATTAACGAAACTGTACAGCTCTGCTGTATGCCTGCGTGTACTAGCCTATTCACCATGCACATAGAGCTGTACAGTGATTGTCATGTGACTATATGCAATCTAGGCAGGAAATTAAAATACTACACAATGTAAACAAGAAAAGGATGTCTCTAAAAAGGGTAAAAATGTGTCTGCAGCAGATCATGTAAAGCAATATCCAGCAGGAGTTTTACACAGCAATATAGGCAAGCTCTTCTGTACGTCCTGCAACGTTACTATAGATCACTACCGAGAATCGGCTGTTGACAGGCATTTAGATTCAAGTATTAGAGAAAGGCGGATATCCAGAGCAGTACTGCGACTGCTTTACTTGCAAAGAAACAAAAAACGGTGACTTCCATGTTCCAAAAGTCCACTGAAAACAGTGAAGCATGAAACACATTACATTTTGACCTGATGGCGTTTGTTTGCGCAAATATCCCTCTTGAAAAATGGGACAAACAAAAGTTACGTAAATTCTTCAGATTGAGTGTAGCAAATGGTGGAGTGATTCCTTCATCAGCCCAGCTGAGACATGAATACTTACCTAAAGTTGCCGAGTATCACAAGCAGGAGATTATGGAATTGGTAAAACAGTCTGGTTGCTTGTCAGTGGTCACTGACGAGTCGACTGATGCCCAAGATCAGTATGGGTTACACATTGAATTTGTTCTGCAAGACCTAAATGGTGAACATGCATCTGACATACTAGAACTGAAAGCTGTCCTTGCAGATACACTTTACCTACAGGCTGTTAATTACAACAGTGTATCACAAACTATTGTAAAGTGCTTGAATAACTCTGACGTTGATTTTGATGATGTCAGTGCATTTATCTCTATATTTAATGTTTAAAAAAAATAATAAGGGGGCTCCCGAGTGGCACATCCAGTAAAAGGCGCTCCACATGGAGTGAAGGATGTGCCCTATAGTCTGGATGTCGCAATTTCGAGTCCAGGCTATTCCTTTGCCGACCGAGGACGGGAGCTTCCAGGGGACGGTGCTCAATTGGCCGAGCGCCGCCCGGGGGTAGGGGAGGGCTGACGGCACACGCTTCGGAGGACAGTGTGTTCCTCTTCGCCCTCCCGAGTCAGCGCAGGGGTGGTAGCGGTGAGCTGAGCCTAAAAATAATTGGCCATTTCCAAATTGGGGAGAAAATAATAAAAATAATTGGCAACGACTAAATTTATAAATAAATAGATAAATAAAATAATCTGTACACATAATTTATAAAATAGTTCCATGCACATTCTGCGAAATACAATACTTTACCCGTGAAAATGCTTTGAATTTTAAAGAACATTTCCGTGATTTTCACAGGGCCTTATCTATAAGCAAAGATTGCATTTTTTTTTCTTTTGAGAGGATACATTAGAATTGAATCCCTTCTGGAAAAGTTTTGTGCACTTATGTTAATAAACATTATAAATATAAGGCCTAACAATTTTGGACACTGCACTATAACCCTGCAACGGGCAACCATTCAAACAACAGAAAACATGCTTAAGCCATAGTAAATTACACCTTGTTAACATCAAATCCTCTCTATTCCAGGTGATATATAATGGATGAATGGCTCTTCACCTTTAAAAATAGCATGCTGTGGCCTCATTTAGCTACCTGTGTGCCTTATAACACTCTAGCTAGCAACACAGGCTCTGGTGGCAAGGAAGTAATTAATTAATTAATTAAACACAGTATTTGCTGCAAAGCAGAGCACTAAACAAGGAAGAAAGAAAGTGCAACTGCAGGTCTTTGGGGTCCCTGCTTGCAGAGTGTGTGGCAGAGGCAAGCGATGCCTACGCTGTTACTAATTATTCCAATTATCATGGCACACTATGAAAACTTGATTAATAACACTGAAGATATTGTTGTGGCAATTAGCCATATGGTTATGGGACTTTATTCTGTCACGATTTAGCCATTAGCATCTACTTATGTTTGTCAGAACCGTGCATCCGTGACAAGTTGAAGTTCTGTTCACCTTGCTGAGTCCCCTGTGAGCTGCACTACAGAAATGTTTATTCCTTGGAGCTCCTTGCCTGAGTAAATTTTTCATGTGGCATCCGGTCTGACTGGGTACAAATGTCAAATAATATGAACCATCAAACCTGTGTCTCCCTGAAAGGGTACTCAGTAAATTGCCTGTCAAAGCACACTACTTTCAGAAAACACTTGACCAGTAAAATCAGTGTGACTTAATATTAAGCAATGTATACATTGGTTTTTCTTGTTAGAACCTGTTGAAATCCTCCAGATGGCAATAAAAATCCATGAGGTCTAAGCTCAGCAAAAGCACCAGGTGTTCTGAACTAATTTAGAGTATACAACAAAGCAAAATGAAAAACAGGTATGTCTGTTGTTCCAAGTGAAATACACCAAGGGCAAGCTCAGAATTTTTTTAGCAGACGGAATACAGGATAAACACCAACTTTTTATTAATGATTTTGAAGAAAGCTCAAATAAACTGCAAAATGAAATACTGTATGAAATGCAACCTGGCATCCATTTTAATGATAAGGTGAACATGCATTTCCTGTGTTTTATGTATCTTATGCAAGTGTTTTATGGAGGTGAAATGTACTGTATATAACCCAATTCTTCGCTTTTGTGAATTTCTGAACATAAAAATGAACAGAAAACACTACAATTTTTTTTCAAAATAATTGGCTTTCTCTGGTGTAAAGAACATGACCTGTCAATTTTATCTTGGTTATGTTTATCTTGGTTATACTTTTAGCCAGCTAGGCCATAGACATGCATAAGCATGTTTTTTCCTCACTTCAACCAAACAGAAATTAGAAAAGACTTAAAAAGAGTAAGTAGCGGAGTTCCGAATAATATAGCGTGATATGTCTCAAATCCAGTGCACTAGAGAAGACATTTTGAAAAGAGCTTTGAAACAGACTTTAAAGTTATAAGTGTAAAAAGTTGTTTGATTTTAACAATGAAAAGAAAAATTACAGGTTCATTATTTAAACAGTTGTAGTAACACCTGGGGAAGTATAATGCTATATTTTTCAGGACTCTGCTACTTATTCTTTCATTTCATATTGATTTAGGCATAATCAATTTGAATTGTATTCAAATAATTTTGCTTTATGAGCAACTAAAACTGCTGTTTGGGATTTGCTGGTTTCTTATAAACCTAATTAACCATTGATTTTCTCAGATAATATGCTGAAATGTGTAGATAATGACCAATCAGAAGGAATTGCACAATGAAATTTGGGACATCCGTGGTAGTATTTTTTACAAGGTATTATTACAACAATAATGTACCGTCTTTAAATACTTGGTTACAGTAACAAGGGTATAAAGATCCAACAGTAGTTGCATTAACCACCACAGTCCAGACAAAAGCATGATGATTGAAAGAGCCCTGCCAAGCCAATTTGGCATTACAGGAGACTTGCCTATCTGGCTGGACCATTTGCAGGAGGCAAACCTCAGTGCCAAAATCTAAAACAACAGACTTCCGATTGTAAAGTCATGTGCGCAAAAGCACATAGATTTCCGCCAAAGCAACATGTGGTGCATGAAACTGTGTAATAGATTCCAAGCAAGGAATGACATGAAGCAACGTCTGCTCAAATCCATAATGTCAGGCAAAATGTCCACATTTACCAAGTGCTGGAGGTCAAAATGTGATACGAGTGCCCTTTAGTTTCAATGATGGTGTGATGGGTGAGCATGCCACCAGGGCATTCTCCCGACAGAACCATGGGGCAGGGACTGCTTTGCTGAGCAAAATTTGCTCAGTTCAGAAATCCATTGTAGGTAAAACCAAGAAACATATGTTTGACACAGGCTTTGAAAAAAAATATAATAAACTAAAAAAATAAAAAAATAAAAAAGACTCGACTCACTGCTCAAAAGACTCGACGAGTCCCTGCAAGAGAAGACTCGACTCACTGCTCAAAAAACTTGACTCCCTGCAAGAGGACTCGACACACTGCTCAAAAGACTCGACGAGTCCCTGCAAGAGAAGACTCGACTCACTGCTCAAAAGACTCGACTCCCTGCAAGAGAAGACTCGACTCACTGCTCAAAAGACTCAACTCGACTCCCTGCAAGAGAAGACTCGACTCAATGCTCAAAAGACTCTACTCGAGTCCCTGCAAGAGAAGACTCGACTCACTGCTCAAAAGATTTGACTCCCTGCAAGAGAGGACTCAATTCCCTGCAAGAAAAGACTCAACTCCCTGCAAGGAAAGACTCGACTCACTGCTCAAAAGACTCGACTCCCTGCAAGAGAGGACTCAACTCACTGCTCAAAAGACTCGACTTGAGTCCCTGCAAGAAAAGACTCGACTCACTGCTCAAAAGACTCGACTCGAGTCCCTGCAAGAGAAGACTCGACTCGCTGCTCAAAAGACTCGAGTCCCTGCAAGAGAAGACTCGACTCGCTGCTCAAAAGACTCGACTCCCTGCAAGAGAAGACTCGACTCACTGCTCAAAAGACTCGACTCCCTGCAAGAGAGGACTCAACTCACTGCTCAAAAGACTCAACTTGAGTCCCTGCAAGAAAAGACTCGACTCACTGCTCAAAAGACTTGAGTCCCTGCAAGAGAAGACTCGACTCACTGCTCAAAAGACTCGACTCCCTGCCCAAAAGTCTCCACTCGACTCATAGTCTTTATGATAAAATCAATTATACGATCAGTTTCCTTTTCAATAACCGCAGCCCTTCGTCTGATGCGTACAAGCCCTGCCTCTTTATGAGTGAGAGGAACACGTGACAACATACAGACAGAGAGAAGAGCGTCAGCAGCATGGAAGGTAAATCAAGAGTACCTGCGGTCGTCAAGAACTATGGAGTACACAGGGAGAAAAATAAGCAGTCTGCATCCTGCCAGCACTGAGAAATGCCAAACTAAAATAAACTGGGTCTAAAATAACTGAAATCGGTTTTACTTATTTGGTGGGTCAATCAATAGATTTTTATTTAAGTAAGCTTAAATCTTAAATGCCGTAGATAAAATGTGTTTGTTGTCTGGTTTAATGTATATTGATCTAAAGTTATACTATGTTTAAAAATAAAAAAAGTTTTAGAAAACAAAAAAAAGTTTTAGAAAACAAAAAAGAACTGGCAAAAAAGCCATATTTTGCTAAAATCGTTAGTTATTTTAAAATCCAAACTACCACTTGGGAATCCAAACTCGTGTACAAGCTTATAAACTTTGTTTTGCACACAATTTTATGTAATAATGCATTGTACAAGAGATTAAAACACAAAAAACCCTCTGGAGCTTTAATAATTGTATTTATTTTTTTACTTTCCTGTAGCCTTCTACAACCACGGTCATCTTTGTTGTGGAACTCTATTCCGATTACCATTAGGCAGGCTGAAACACTGGATTCTTTTAAACCCAAATTGAAAACATACTTTTTTAATGTGCTTTTAAACAATTGGTTATAACTGGAGGGTATTGTATACACAAGCTATTTTGTTTTGTTTTTAACTTTGTACAGTGCTCTGGGATGCCTTGGTGTGATGGGCGCTATATAAAAATACATTTGTATTGTATTGTATCTTTGTTTTACAGAATTCCCAAATTGAGTTAATCAGCTCTAGACGTGTTTGATTAATTTAATACATCAGGATTTGCATGCTGGATAGATGTTTTAGACTTAGTTTGGTTAAAACTTTTGGCTTTTTTAAAGAATAAATTCATAAAAAACAAAAATGGGCAGACCAGACCACAGCAGCATGATTTTGGGAATAGGCACAATCAACATTGCCAGATGAAAGGAGGTTGAGGATGGAACTGCATTGTTTTCAATTAATTTTTAAGAAATGGTCTGTGGATTTGGTCATAGTGGGTGAACAGATCAGTTATTAAACCGGTGAAAAAAACATGTGTTATTTTGTGCTGCTGGGGTATTCTGCATGTGTTTATGAAACAGCAGCTACCATACCAGTCTTTTACACTGGTATGGTTATTCACAATACAACTGACCTCTTAGTATTACTGTACGTTTGCACATTTTAACTACATTG
Organism: Acipenser ruthenus; assembly: GCF_902713425.1. Taxonomy (NCBI): domain Eukaryota; kingdom Metazoa; phylum Chordata; class Actinopteri; order Acipenseriformes; family Acipenseridae; genus Acipenser; species Acipenser ruthenus. The sequence goes on along the minus strand of NC_081192.1, from coordinate 5,726,851 downwards.
ATGATTTTATTTAGACAAACAACTGAGACTTTATTGTGCAAAGTATAGGCGGGTTAAGGTTAGAGTTGCTAATTTTTCTTAAATGTATTAGTGAACAACCCTTTTTTTTTTATCTGAAAATAATGAAAATTACTTATTTTGTAACATGCATTATGCTAAACTCTTAGCCTTTCAAGATACATTTCTTTCTGTAATATTAAGCAAATTAGGTTGAGTTTATTGATTTTGAACTGGAGCATATATGTGCAAGTATGCAACGGTCTTAAAACTCTGATTTCGCCTCGGTTGCATTACTTGGACTGTTTTCCTTCGTAACTGCTATGTTTTAAGGCCTAGAAGCAAGATCTTTATGTCAAATATCAAATTAAATAACACAACATTTCCTTTGTTATGGTTAAGAGATCCGAAAAAACTATCAAGGAGTTTCACTGATGAAAAAAAGTGCCATCAGTAAAATTGCAAATAAATGGTTAAATGCATTCTTTTGTTTTGTGGTATCCATTACTGTACATCCAACCCAACTGACACAAAGCAGAAACTGTGGACCTTTAATGGTGAACATCAGTGGGGCAAGTATGACCACATTATTGTGCATCTCAATTTTGTATTTTTAATTGAAATGTTCTTTTCACTTGTAGATTTGTAATCTCCGGTAAAATTAATCTGATTAAATCAAACTGTCAGAACTAATGACTTGAACTGACTCGAGCCAGATAGGTGACTTGACTCGAGCAAACTCTGTGACTCGACTCGAGCTTGGCATGTCAAAGACTCGACTCGAGTGTTACCCCCAAGTGACTCAACTCGAGTCCCAATTTTTGTGACTCGATTATAACACTGTTATGGAGTCGACTCCTATGTATCAAGACAACACATACGTGTTGATCATTTTTATGTAGGGGATGTTTAACATTCCTAAATTATTTCCAACAAAAACATTTTCATTTTGTTTAGAAAATGCCCACTCAAAAACTGATACTAAAAAAATTTATATAAAAAAATAAATTCTTTGAAACTGGAAAACCACAGGAAACCAGGCCTTGAAGCCGCTGCCAACAAACAACAACACTTTCTTTCTACTCTGAGACGAGCATAGAGAAAACTAATTTTAATTATATAATCAAATTCAATGTTGCATCTTCAGAAGAAAAAAAAAAAAGCTTAATCCTCAACTTTGATCACTTAAGCTGACAGCGATTCTGACTACAAGCACCACAATGTGCAGTGTGATTTTTAAGGTCAGTATTAATTGGAGAGATTTTTAAAGACAATACAGGCACCGTGTTGTAACAAAACAGTGTGTATTCGGTTTCATTTATACAGAAGATGAATAAATTAACTAACTATTCTCATATAACTGCTCAGATACACCATTAACTGTTCAGATACACCACTACAGGCATTTTAAAGAGCAATCTAATTATGTCCTGGACAAAAAATAAAGAGTACAAAAAGAACTAAGAGTAACTGTTCTTAAACAGAACCGAGCAGAACAGAGTTCAGAACAGGTGGAGTACACTCTTAACCTGTGATGTACTGAAGCTTTCCATTGAGGCTTTATTGGGATTGGGATTCATTTTATCTAGCTTATTAATATTGACTAAATATTTTGAGTAGCTTGTTCCGTATTACTAGTACTTAATCTGGTAGGCTGTGGCTATATTCCTTTTTTAATTGCCCTGTGAATTGGCCCAGATACTGTGCTAATTGCCGTTGGATCTATAAAGACCCCCACCAGTCCTCCTGACCTGTGAGAGGCTGCTGCTGGTTATCTGTATTTGTCATAGCTAGCCTGTGAGAGGCTGCTGCTGGTTATCTGTATTTGTCTTAGCTAGCCTGTGAGAGGCTGCTGCTGGTTATCTGTATTTGTCATAGCTAGCCTGTGAGAGGCTGCTGCTGGTTATCTGTATTTGTCCTAGCTAGCCTGTGAGAGGCTGCTGCTGGTTATCTGTATTTGAGTTTGTTAGCCTGTGAGAGGCTGCTGCTGGTTATCTGTATTTGTCATAGCTACCCTGTGAGAGGCTACTGCTGGTTATCTGTATTTGTCATAGCTACCCTGTGAGAGGCTGCTGCTGGTTATCTGTATTTGTCATAGCTAGCCTGTGAGAGGCTGCTGCTGGTTATCTGTATTTGTCATAGCTACCCTGTGAGAGGCTGCTGCTGGTTATCTGTATTTGTCATAGCTAGCCTGTGAGAGGCTGCTGCTGGTTATCTGTATTTGTCCTAGCTAGCCTGTGACAGGCTGCTGCTGGTTATCTGTATTTGTCCTAGCTAGCCTGTGAGAGGCTGCTGCTGGTTATCTGTATTTGTCATAGCTAGCCTGTGAGAGGCTGCGGCTGGTTATCTGTATTTGTCCTAGCTAGCCTGTGACAGGCTGCTGCTGGTTATCTGTATTTGTCCTAGCTAGCCTGTGAGAGGCTGCTGCTGGTTATCTGTATTTGTCATAGCTACCCTGTGAGAGGCTGCTGCTGGTTATCTGTATTTGTCATAGCTAGCCTGTGAGAGGCTGCTGCTGGTTATCTGTATTTGTCCTAGCTAGCCTGTGACAGGCTGCTGCTGGTTATCTGTATTTGTCCTAGCTAGCCTGTGAGAGGCTGCTGCTGGTTATCTGTATTTGTCATAGCTACCCTGTGAGAGGCTGCTGCTGGTTATCTGTATTTGTCATAGCTAGCCTGTGAGAGGCTGCTGCTGGTTATCTGTATTTGTCCTAGCTAGCCTGTGACAGGCTGCTGCTGGTTATCTGTATTTGTCCTAGCTAGCCTGTGAGAGGCTGCTGCTGGTTATCTGTATTTGTCATAGCTAGCCTGTGAGAGGCTGCTGCTGGTTATCTGTATTTGTCCTAGCTAGCCTGTGAGAGGCTGCTGCTGGTTATCTGTATTTGTCCTAGCTAGCCTGTGAGAGGCTGCTGCTGGTTATCTGTATTTGTCATAGCTAGCCTGTGACAGGCTGCTGCTGGTTATCTGTGTTTGTCCTAGCTATCCTGTGAGAGGCTGCTGCTGGTTATCTGTATTTGTCCTAGCTAGCCTGTGACAGGCTGCTGCTGGTTGAGCAGAACTGTGTTGGGTCCAGAACAGGGGTAAGTCACTCGTAACCTAGGCTATAATTTTACCTTTTGTTTACCTTTTGTTTTATTTCATCTGCTCTCTTCCTTATTAAATTATTATAAATCCTATTTTTATTTATTTCTTGTCTTCCACACACTATGGATTCCGAAATGTGTGCTTTGATCTGTATTTCTTGTGAAATGTATATGGTGGTCAACACATCGGAATTTAAGGAAGACTTTATTTGCAAGAAGTGCTCTGTCACGTATTCTTTAATGCAGAAGTTTGCCGAACTTGAAAAAACAAACTGGAATAAACAAAAATGAGCATAAACGAAAAAGAGCAGTTCATTGAAAATAGTTTTAACAAAATTAACAACACTTAGTTAGTTTTGGATACTGAAGGTGAGACTGAAAATAACTCTGATTTTAACTTTATAAATGCGCCTGGTCCATGTGACGTTTCAGTGCCACAGCATGAAAGTGGAACTGTATGTGTAGAGGTCTTGAGAAGGTAAATATGGATGAAAGGCAGGAGGTGAGTGGGGACTAGGGAACTGTTAGAAAAAGTACGAAGCGGAGGATGACACCAAGCCGTCAACATAGAGAGGAGATTGATCTAGCTAATGCATTCCACGCACTGAGCAATGATGACCTAGTGCTGGATGAACACAGGGGTGAGGTGTTGTTAGTAGGGGATTCAATTCTACGCTGTGATGATCTAGTGCTGGATGAACACAGGAGTGAGGTGTTGTTAGTAGATGATTCAATTCTACGCTGTGATGACCTAGTGCTGGATGAACACAGGGGTGAGGTGTTGTTAGTAGATGATTCAATTCTACGCTATGATGATCTAGTGCTGGATGAACACAGGGGTGAGGTGTTGTTAGTAGATGATTCAATTCTACGCTGTGATGATCTAGTGCTGGATGAACACAGGGGTGAGGTGTTGTTAGTAGTGATTCAATTCTACACTATGATGACCTAGTGCTGGATGAACACAGGAGTGAGGTGTTGTTAGTAGGTGATTCAATTCTACGCTGTGATGACATAGTGCTGGATGAACACAGGGGTGAGGTGTTGTTAGTAGATGATTCAATTCTACGCTATGATGATCTAGTGCTGGATGAACACAGGGGTGAGGGGTTGTTAGTAGTGATTCAATTCTACGCTGTCAACAAGGCTTTTAGCTGGTTATTTTCTTTTTTCCAGAAAGCTTGCTCTAGGATGTGTACTTTCTGTAGTGAACTTAGAATCAATCAGGAAATTGTTGACGGTTATTCATCTTTTGAAGTTTTAACCTTGACATTAAACAGTCCATTCCCTATTCATATGTAATTATTTAAATCACTGTAATTATTTAAAATCGACCACCTAAGTCAAACCCACTATTTCTTACAGAATGTGGGGATCTGCTATCTATATTGACAGTCAAATACTATAGGATTCCTTTATTGGGTGATTTCAGCCTTCATGTTGACATTGATTCAGATTTTAACTTCTTGGAATTTTTGAGGCTACTAGATTCCTTAGATCAATGTTTCCCAAAGTGGGGGTCGCGACCAAAATATAGGTCGCCAAACAATCTAAAAAAATATGACATTTAGTGCACACTACACAACTTCTTATGCTTATATTCCAAATAAATATAATTTGCATACAAATCATTAGCAGTAATTATGTAAACAATGTATTGTTTTATCACCAGTCTTCTGCTTTAAATATGAACCAAAAAAATAAAGTATAAGGTGACATTTTATGTGCGGTTACTTGTGATTTTGAAAACAGTTGTTAAAATAGATACAACCCGAAAATGTCTAATACTACTTGCAGCTCAAAGAAACAAAAACAAAACCTTGCAATTACCAGGAAGGAAGACTCTTGAAATTAATTGGAGACTTAAGATGATGAGAAGCAATTACCCTTCGCAGTACGAATTAAAACGATGTGCTGTTTTAAATATGAAAAAGAGAAAAAGCGGGTTGACGCCCCCAGTAAAACGAGGGAGTGGTTGTACAGTATTTGTTAGCCTATTTGTTTTTCTATGGGACTCTAACTATATCACAGCCCTCGATATATAGCAGATTTATATTGGACCCCTACACCCGTGATATATTGAGTGGGTGATGTGTATGCTACCGTTAGGTGACATTATCCGCATAGCAACTTCCATTGAGAAATATAGCCAAACTTAAACCAATTATTTCCGTATCTGATGCCAAGAGAATAATGCATTGCTTTGTTTGATCTAGAATTGATTTGTAATGCACTTATTTCTGTTGTCCCAAAACGTGTGCTATCCCGCTTGCAGCTTGTTCAGAATACCACCGCTAGAATTCTGACTAAAACCAGGAAAAAGTAAACATATTACAGTTTTGGCCTCTTTACACTGGCTCCCTGTGCAGTATAGAACTGATTTTAAGATTGTGCTGTTAACTTACAAGGCCCTGAATGGATTAGCACCAAGTTATTTGCAGGAGTTACTGACCCCATATTTTCCAAACCGCACTCTGAGATCACAGGATGCGGGGCTGCTGGTTATTCCTAGGTTCAACAAAAGCAACACAGGAGGTAGGGCTTTTTCTTGCAGAGCTCCTAAATTATGGAACGCTCTGCCTTCATTTGTCAGGGAAGCCGGGACCGTTACAGTTTTCAAGTCAAGATACTTTTATAAAATGGCTTTCCTATCTTCCTACATATAATAAACAAGAAATACATTCTACTATTATTGTTACTATTAGCTGTCAGAGTAACAAGATTTGGTATAAACTTATGAGAAAACGTTTGACATGATCTTTGCTGAAATCTATGAAGCCTTCAGCTATCAGCCCCAGCCAGTGCGATCAAGAAGCAGGTGGCCGTTGTTCCTACATTCGATGTCTTTTTCCTATTCCTTACTACTTCAATGCAAAAGTGTGTTTTATTTTACTGTAATCTATAAAAAACAACACCCACACATTGCCTTTTTCATGTGACTTGCCAGTGCACCCTTGATAACATTATTATTTCATTAAAGCTTTGCTGATTTGTGACCTAACACTTTAATAGCAGCAGAAGAGCAATGCGAAGATCTAATACGGGTAACTGATATGTTGTGGTTAAAGAGCTCAGCAGAAGAGCAATGTGAAGATCTAATACGGGTAACTGATATGTTGTGATTAAAGAGCTCAGCAAAAGAGCAATGTGAAAATCTAATACAGGTAACTGATATGTTGTGGTTAAAGAGCTCAGCAGAAGAGCAATGTGAAGATCTAATACGGGTAACTGATATGTTGTGGTTAAAGAGCTCAGCAGAAGAGCAATGCGAAGATCTAATACGGGTAACTGGTATGTTGTGGTTAAAGAGCTCAGCAGAAGAGCAATGTGAAGATCTAATACGGGTAACTGATATGTTGTGGTTAAAGAGCTGAGCAGAAGAGCAATGCGAAGATCTAATACGGGTAACTGATATGTTGTGATTAAAGAGCTCAGCAGAAGAGCAATGCGAAAATCTAATACGGGTAACTGATATGTTGTGGTTAAAGAGCTGAGCAGAAGAGCAATGTGAAGATCTAATACGGGTAACTGATATGTTGTGATTAAAGAGCTCAGCAGAAGAGCAGTGCGAAGATCTAATACGGGTAACTGGTATGTTGTGGTTAAAGAGCTCAGCAGAAGAGCAATGTGAAGATCTAATACGGGTAACTGATATGTTGTGGTTAAAGAGCTGAGCAGAAGAGCAATGCGAAGATCTAATACAGGTAACTGATATGTTGTGATTAAAGAGCTCAGCAGAAGAGCAATGTGAAGATCTAATACGGGTAACTGATATGTTGTGGTTAAAGAGCTCAGCAGAAGAGCAATGCGAAGATCTAATACGGGTAACTGGTATGTTGTGGTTAAAGAGCTCAGCAGAAGAGCAATGTGAAGATCTAATACGGGTAACTGATATGTTGTGGTTAAAGAGCTGAGCAGAAGAGCAATGCGAAGATCTAATACAGGTAACTGATATGTTGTGATTAAAGAGCTCAGCAGAAGAGCAATGCGAAAATCTAATACGGGTAACTGATATGTTGTGATTAAAGAGCTGAGCAGAAGAGCAATGCGAAAATCTAATACGGGTAACTGATATGTTGTGGTTAAAGAGCTGAGCAGAAGAGCAATGCGAAAATCTAATACGGGTAACTGATATGTTGTGGTTAAAGAGCTGAGCAGAAGAGCAATGCGAAGATCTAATACGGGTAACTGATATGTTGTGATTAAAGAGCTCAGCAAAAGAGCAATGTGAAAATCTAATACGGGTAACTGATATGTTGTGGTTAAAGAGCTGAGCAGAAGTTTAGCACAGAAACATTTGGCATGGTTTGTCCTTAACGGGCATGGATATACCAGTACCTGACGTATATCCCAGATACCAAACCAACATCATCTTTTGCTAGTGTTGAACTACAGAAGAGGAACCAGAAATCATAAAAACAAAACAGAACTACCAACAGAGTATCGGCAACAAATACGACTGTATAACTTTGTCAATAGAAATTTTAAAGCATCAGGTTAGTGCAATTCAGGAATACAGGGCTATCTGTCTAGGAATTAGATTTAAAGCATGCCAAAAAAAAGCACTATATACTAAAGGCACCAGTGTTTATTAATGCTTCGTGGTCTATAGTTCATTAACAAGACGTGTACACAAATACAATAAGCATCACTACTGTGGACACTATACTGCTGTTCACCAAAGTGCCACAACCAAAAGTCCTGTCATTTCACTTAAGAACACATAATTATAGTATGTTTTCACAAATTCTGAATAGTACTGTATGTATATTTATTTTTAATTTATGTATTTAAATACATACAAATTATCCTCCATAAGGAGCCGTGTAAATTCAGAATTTTATGACGGAGGACTGTTTAGTAATGTTAACTTATTGACACGTCAAAAAAAACAAAACAATAACCCTTTTGACACTGTAATATTGCTATTGCCTTTGTTACTTTATGAACTGTGTGACTTGCAAATAAGATCAATATTCAGCAGCGACTGCAGTGGTGACGCCAGGGGGAGGCGAGAGGCGAGAGGATGGAGGGTGGTGGGTGGCGGTTGGGGTCTTAAAGAGCTGTGACTTGTCCGTTCGTGAAAATGTGGAATAACCCTTGATTGAGTTTAAAAGAAAGGCAAGGATGGATAATGTTCTGCTTCAGACTGCAGTACATTTGGAGATGTTTTGGTTATCTGAAAGGTGAAACTATTTTAAAAGTTTACCTTATTGCATTAATATTAGATTGTATTGTATACATTACAGTAAGTAATATAGCTATATATTAGAGACATTTATTTTTTGTCAAGTCCACATCCAGGCTAGTTTTTTTCCACCTCTTTCTTATATGATAGTATGTGTGTGTGTGTGACATTCTGCATGTCTGTGTGCTGTGAACACTATGGGAACAATTGGTATTTCTTGAATAATTTATTCACAATGAGTATATAATATTACATTGTGAGTCACCTTGGTAATTTTGTAGTTTACTAAAAAAACCAAAAATCATGAAACCATTCTGCAACAAAAATACTCCTACAGTCCTTTCTTAGAGCTTCTTAATTTATTTTCCATGGGTGTCTCCCTCCCATTATCCTTCATAAAAATAAAAAAAATATAATAAAAAACTCTGCCCTCCCACCAAGCCTATCTGTCTGCCACCCCTTTGCCTTCCCTCTTCCAGGATCCTGGAGTCGCCACTGAGTGACTGAAAATATGACATGATCTTCTTCATGTAAATACATTTAGGAGACAGACTGAGAAAACTACTGGACTACATAGCCTGCATATTTCTCATGCTAACTAGAGCACTAATTATAGATCTTGCCAGTTGACTCCTGTTTTCCAGCATTATAGGTTGAACATAAAACCTTCCTTTCATCAAAACAATTACCATTAATCAAAACACTAGGAGCTTGTACCAGTCAAGACCAACCTACCGCTGTGCCCAGCAATATATCAAACTGTCTGTTGTCAAACATGCTAAACAAACCTAAACACACACATTTAACTAGAAACAAGTGAAAAACTGCTTGCTCAGTAAAAAAAAAAAAAAAATTCAAATTACATTCAAAGTAATCTTTTCTTTAGCTGTATTTAAATTTCTGGTACTCAATCATCATCCGGCAGACAGGTCTGTGGTTTGATACCAGTTTCAGAATGACTGCACAGTGTTTGTGTAACACTAAATGCAAATCTGTGTAAAGTACGACCTCTTTCCAGTAAAGGGCTGGTGGACCTATTTCATGGTACTGTAGATTCTGCAATGGAACACAAATTAATTTTCTTCAAAATATAGCTTCATTTTGGTGGTTTGTTTCTGTATAATTTCATAGTTCACCGTTTATACTACAGACATTTTTAAACAAAGTGCAATGTTTGTTCCTGCATTGGAAAGTCCATAATTTGGGTCAGACATTTTGTATTTCAATCATTGATCTGTTTGTAGTACATTTCAAGGGGTAGTTGCCCGTTATATTTTGTTATGATGTCCGTACAGTCTGTATCTGTCTGGATTCGGTTTCCACTGTTTTCTCATGTCTAGATTGACACCCCTTCTTTTATTTATGAAAGCATCCATCTATTACTTAATCAATTCATATCTATCAATCTTTATATCTTCACACACTTGCATAAACACATTTTTATGGTATGAAGTGGCAAAAAAATTGCAAGAAAAAAAACGTGTCAGTAATGTGGTATATATGTTGCGTCTCCAACATCTGCTGTTAAATACCAGCTGGTCGAGCTGATTAAAATTACCTCCAAGTTGTTATTATAAAGACGCCTGGGCAGCTCTGCTTTATTAATGGGCTATTGAATGAAAACCTTGGCCAGCTGATGCATTTTTATTACAGATAAACCTTACGATGGGCAATCACTATAATTTTAACAAATGGAGCAAGCACAAGGAGAAGCAAAAAACAAATGCATAACGAAGCCTGTTAACTAGGATAACTGTCAGTGAACTGCTGAGCAGGCTTTAGTTAGAAAACACACACTGCATTTACTATTTACTGGTGGTTTTGTACACCTCTCCCTTCCTTTCCTCTGCGTTCTCCTCCCATCCAACTTGTTACATATTTGTCTGAGCTTTCACTTGAGAAATGCAGGTGTCATGGACTGCTGTGTATCATTTAACTTTGTATCCTTCTGGGTGGCACACGTTGATGATCTACAGCCATGTTTATTCTTGATTTATTCAGGTTTCTTACAATACTCCTTGGTATTCCACATGACTGTAAACCACAACACATTATAATGTGCTAAACCGCTGCTGTATTTAAAACAAATCACTTCTAGCAATACTGCAGAGTAGGACTGTCAAAAAAGAAAGGCCTGTCTGGAAGTGAATACTAAATACACTCCATACTACAGCACTACAATATGAAGATAGCTAGTGAAACAAACTCATTTAACAATTAACGATTAGTCCACAAAAGGTTAAAAGGTTTCCAAAATAAAATTTAAAAATAATTTTAATTTAGATAATGAAATATGATCTACCCCACTACACATACCATGACTGTCATGGATGGTGACAATTCTTGTCATTCTCAATTTAAACAAACCATACTGCAGTGTGTGTGACAATAATGCATCGTTCAATGTTCTCATTTATCATGAACATATATTTTTATAATGTCAGCATTCTCAGCAGTATTATTATATTAGTCAAAAATATAGATGCATTACCCTGCCAAGTACAGCAATGTTTGCAATATACTGCATATTAATGTAAAGCACATCATCAATTAAATATGTTTTACTAAATATTTTTTTTATTAATTTGTTTAACATGGAACCTTCATTGACTTCTTTCGGGACACTAATGTTAAATTAGGGTTCTGACAAATACCTGGAATTAGGGTTCTGACAAATACCTGATGATGTTATGAACATAAAAACAATGACTCACATTCCGTAAATCTGTGGAGCTATTTCTAGCCTGTTTAGGTGCATGTAGAGTTCAATGTCATGTTTCTTCAGCAGCTGGTCCTGAATCCGATTAATTTTTGTTACAATTGCAACAGAGGGCCCTGTGTCTTGTGGCCTGGCAAAGGGTATGCTTGTTATCATCTCGTCCCTTCCCTGAGGAAAAACATGCTCATTTAGGCACTCTGTACTTGTCTGCACACTACACAAAGCACATAAACTGAAAGATGTACAGGGAAAATGTTTATATAAAATTTTGAAATGCATTTCCTTTTACCCCAGGCATCAATTTTCTACAAATCAGTATTGATAGGTGTTACAAAACTTCAACCTCAAACAGCGGTGAAAGAAGGTGGCTTCATTTTTATTCTTAAAAATAGGACTGTGTGGACGTCCTTTGGGTGCTTTGGGGCGTGGAAAAACTTAATCTTGATCATGAACCTTGACTTATAGTATAAGAGTGGAATTGCAGATGATCAAACACATGGTAGTACACTGGGAACCCATTCAGGACAATGGATTGTTTGAAAACATATTTAGGATGAATTCATGGAAAGATGTTAATTGGGTGAAATTAGTCCTTATAAAGTCCATTTAGCAACCTATCATCACTGCTACAGCTTCACATTTGAGATCAAAGTCTGGTCTTTGACAGTCCTTCAATTGGTAATTTACCAAGGTATGAACTAAAGACTGTATGTAATTGTTGCAAGTGAACCTCTCCTTGGGAATGATCACTTCCTCTCTAATTGTACATTTGTGGCCAACAGTTTAGCATCACCTAGAAGTTTAGGATTGAGACATTATTTAAAAAAAAAAAAAAAAAAACACTATATGAACATAATTTAGATATTTTATTTATCATGTAATCAAAGATATTGCAAAATGATATTGCAAAAGTCTACCAGAAGCCATAACAGTAGTACAGTATTTCATGCTAGACTTCGAAATGTTGCATGTTTCAATTTTTGTCAGTTTTTGTCAGTATATGGAAAACTACAAAGCGGTATGTAATTCAGTATGCTAATGTAACATTATTCAGCAAGTTTCATTCGATTTTATGAAGCAAAATTTGTTAATTCTATAGGGTGATGCAAAACTTTTGGCCCTAGCTGTATGTTATACCTGCATTGTTTAAAGTTGATGAAACAAATACTGTTAAAGCCGTAAATATTTGCAAGCCTTTTATTATGCGTTTTTCGAGTATGGAAAAAAATGCAAACATTTTTGGCATGAATATCAAATTCCACTAACAATACATACTTCATATATTGCAACGGATCGGCAACATTTCTGGAGCAAAATAGGTTTTATCGGTGTGATTCGGCAAATATTTTGGTCGCAAATATTTATGGCTTTACAGTAGTGCCAGAGATGTAAGCAATCAATACTGCATGAAATCTTCAGCTTGATAACTATGAAGTGTCCTTTGAAGAGTCAAAGATAACGTTAGGTTATTATCATAACCCTGGTTCTCTGAAATAGAAATATTAACCATCACTAATGGGTTATTCCCCTTTAAGAACCCAAGAACTGAAAAGCATTATGCCAACAAACTCTCGCGAGAGTGCATGACGCAATGTGAGTTGTCCCGACAAAAGCACATTGCAGCCATCTGCAAATTCTCTTTTTACTTTTGAGTCTCGCGGCTCCGCAGCGACCGCGAAGACTGATGGTTAATATTTCCATTTCAGAGAACCAGGGTTATGATAATAACCTAACGTTCTCTTTCAAGTACGAGATATTAACCATCACTAATGGGTAAGTAAACCCAATCTGTCGTGAGGACAGGCGCAAGACTCTATGAGCTAGTGACAAGTTACTCACCGATCAATCTGTAGTTGAGGGGACGACCACCGAGGCAGCCCTCAACACTCTTGATCCAAAACCAGGACACAGCGGATCCACGATGTTCATCCTGTAGAACCTCGTGAACGTGTGGGGGGTCGCCCACACCGCTGCATTGCATGTGTCCATGACAGATGCACCCTGGAACATTGCCCAAGAAGTGGCCTGCCCTCTAGTGGAATGGCCAGTGATCTTCTCAGGCGGGGGCAACTTTGCAAGTTGATACGCAATCTTCACGGTCTCCGTTAGCCACCTAGACAGGCGCTGTTTAGACAGAGCCTGACCTTGGGACTGAGAACCGTAGCAAACAAAGAGTTGCTCCGACTGGCGCCAACTTCTTGTCCTCTCCACATAATATGCCAGCGCTCTGACAGGGCATAGCGTGTGGAGCATTCTGTTTCTGTCGGACTGAAAAGGAGGAGGGTGAAAAGCCTCCAACTCCACCGACTGATTGACATGGAAAGCCGAAATAGTCTTTGGCAAAAACGCAGGGTTGGTCCGGAGTGTCACCCGTGACCGGCCTTTCGCAAAATATAAACAGGCTTTTGCGACGGAAAGTGCCTGTAGCTCACTTACTCGCTTAGCAGAAGTGACTCCAACCAAAAAAGCAGTCTTAAAAGACAAAAGCTTTAGCTCTGCGGAATGCATGGGCTCAAAATGAGGTTTCGTTAGTGCATTCAGCACGACATTCAACCGCCAGTGAGGAACAACGTCCTTCCTTGGAGGACGGAGTCTCCTAGCCCCCTTCAAAAACTGTCCCGCCAGGAAATGTTCTCCTGGGGAGACTGAGTCTATCTTCACATGGCAAGCTGAAATAGCTGCCAGGTAGACCTTTAGGGTAGAAGGGCTCTTCCCATCGTCCAGCAGGTCTTGCAAAAACTGCAAGATCACTACCATTGGACACATTGTGGGATCCTCTCCCTTCGACAGACACCATGTCTGAAAAACGCCCCACTTCTAGCCATACTGGGAACGAGTGGAGGCAGCCCTAGCGTTCTGTAGGGTGTCAATCACCCTATTAGACAAACCCAGACGGCTCAAATGGAGCCGCTCAGGGGCCAAACCCAGAGCTGTAGGCTCCATGGGTCGGGATGCCACAGAGCACCCTGTGCCTGGCTGAGCAGGTCGCTGCGACTGGGCAACTGCCAAGGCTGTCTGCACAGGAGCTGTATCAGTGAGGCAAACCAGGCTCTCTTGGGCCAGTGAGGTGCTACTAGTAGGACCGTGGCCCTGTCCTGTCTGATCTTCTCCAGACACAGAGGTAGCAAAGGTATCGGCGGAAACGCATACAGTGAGCGCGCTGGCCATTGGTGAGCCAATGCGTCGACCCCTAGACACCCTTCGTCTCTCATTATGGAGAACCACAGGGTGCAATGCGTCGACTCCTGGGAGGCAAAAAGGTCGATCTCCGCTCTCCCAAACCGTTTCCATATGAGGCTGACAACCTCAGGATGGAGTCTCCAATCTGCGCCGCCCGGAACCTGCCTCGAGAGGAGGTCTGCGGCAATGTTCACCACTCCAGGTAGGTGTACCGCTCGGAGTGAGAGGAGATGGGTGTGTGCCCAGACCAGAAGCCTGTTGACCACCTTGTTGAGACTGGGTGATCTTGTACCACCCTGGTGGTTGATGTAAGCCACCACTGTCGTGTTGTCCATCCGGACAAGCACGTGTCTCCCCCTGATTTCCTCTAGAAATAACTGAAGAGTGAGAAACACTGCTTGCAGTTCTAGAAGATTTATGTGTCGGCCCAGCCACGGAGGCCGCCAAACCCCTTGTGCACCCCGACCGTTCCACACCCCACCCCAACCATGGTTGGAGGCGTCGGTGGTAACGACTTCTCTTCTTGTGACCGCTCCCAGCCTGACGCCTAGGCGTAGGTGGGCCAGTTGTTTCCACCAAGAGAGAGTTCGGAGACAGTATCTGGACACTGTCACCAAACGGCTGCGGTTCAGCATTGGGTGAGGGACCATCCTGTTGAACCAGGCCTGAAGGGGCCGCATATGCAGGAGGCCCAGGGGAAGGGATTGAGAAGCTGCTGCCATCAGGTCCAGAAGTTTCTGGTATGTCACCACTGGTAAAGCTCTGCCTAACTGGAATAGGTCTAGGCAGGCTGATATGCTTGACACCCTGTCGTCCAACAGCACTGCTGTCATGGATCGGGCGTCCAGACTCAAACCCAAGTAGCACGCTACTTGAGCTGGCGTCATTTGACTTTTCGCATGATTCACCTTCAGACCTAGTCTGGATAGGTGATCGGTGACAAGTTCCGTGTGTTGCAGCGCCTGACCTGGCGACTCCGCACAAATGAGCCAGTCGTCCAGGTAGTTTAGAACTCTGATACCGTTGAGTCTCAGAGTGGCCAGGATAGCGTCCATGCATTTCGTGAAAACGCGTGGCGCTAGGGATAGGCCGAACGGCAGTACACGGAACTCGTAGCTTTTCCCTTGAAAGGCGAACCAAAGATACTTCTGGTGCCCTGGTTTTATGGGAATGTGGAAGTAGGCGTCCTGCAAGTCCACTGTCGTGAACCAGTCGCCCGGCCTGATGGACTGCGACAGCTGTCGCAAGGTCAACATCTTGAACCGCCTGCGGCTCAGATACAGGTTGACCTGTCTGAGATCGAGGATCGGTCTGAGGCCGCCGTCCCGTTTGGGCACCAGAAAGTATTTGGAGTAGAACCCCCCGACCATGTCGGAGGGTGGTAAGATGCGAATAGGTCTTTAGCTCCTGAGCCAGTGAGTCGTTGGCACAGGGGTCCCTGACCAGCGTATGGACGCAAGTAGCAGGCTCCCGCTATATTATAATATAATATTTTAAATATAATATTTTAAACAACGGTAGCTACTGTGAGTAAAAACATTGTTAGAGACAGAATACTGCAAAAACAGGTTAAACAAGGCAATACTACTAAGAAATACTTAGCTCAGATGCTTTCACTCTTAGTGAAAAAAGAAAAAGAGAATTTGCAAATGGCTGCAATGTGCTTTTGTCGGGGCAACTCACATTGCGTCATGCACTCTCGCGAGAGTTTGTTGGCATAATGCTTTTCAGTTCTTGGGTTCTTAAAAGGGGATAACCCATAAGTGATGGTTAATATTTCGTACCTGAAAGAGAACAACAGGAATGCTACTCACAACCAGTTACCTGCAACCTAACATAATTTATTTCAAATGAAGTAATGGCTAAATACATGTAAAGACATTGCCATGCCCCAAGAAAGAGTTCACCAACTTTGTTTCAGTTGTCAGTGTCAAAACAATTTTCCCTTTCACAAGGTTTAAGTAAACGTTATCTAAAGGGATGAAAATATACCATTAATGTATGTCATTACTTACCCTTCGAACTTCACGCTCAAAATTTGAAAACCATGGTTCAGCAGTTTCCATAATCTGTGAGAACATTGCACTACAGAGAGAAAATAAGAAAGGGCTGTTTATCATGTATCATCTTACAGTTCGAGAAGTTTGAGTGACATTCATGCATTTGTTTAAATATGCTTTTATACAAAACCTACACTTTCCCAGAAGAATACACAAAACGTAAAATGTCAATGACCTTTGTTGGCAATAAACTTTTATTAAATATATTGCAAAACTCTAACAGGATATAATCTGAATCACAAATTTCAAAAGATATGTTTCCCATGTTAAGAAGTCATATTAAAGCGATAATGCAATTAAGTGGACAGAAACTTAAAAAGGCAAGTACAAAATAAATAAAATGTCTTGTCATCCACAAAAATACACTTTTCTATCATTTAGTTTGAGCGCATATATTTATGTGATCCATACAAGAATGCAACATTTATGTTAAAATAAAATAATGGTGTAAATTGTAGATCTATACAGTACATTCACTTTAATTGATCACATTCCATCTATCAGTACAAGCACACATATTGTATATTACAGGACATTTTGCCCTTGTATAATTTGAGATGAGACTTTATTTACACTGTACTGAAAGCACTTTGTGGACATTCGTACCCAATGATACTTACAGTAAAGTCATTGTTGGCTCTGAAGTAGTCAAGCCTATACTGCTATGTTATTACTACTTGTATACTACTATCCACATTTTAGAACCCAGTTTAATATGTTAAGACTAACAAAATAAACACATTTTGTATTTAACATATTTTAAACACAATTAAAATTAGAAAAAATAAAATTAGGTAATTGTGTTTTCAAGGATTTGCTAGTGGCCCACGTATAACATAAACAGTGTCCTAGATTTTTATTAAACTTACTAGGCATCATGTTCGTGAAAGTCAGGGTTTAAAAGGGCTTTCATTTCCTCACTGAAACACAAAAAACACTTTTCAGATATGTGTTCTGAACAGTCACATGCTTTATTTACTATATAGAAATTTTTAAAAAATAATTTAAATATGTATTATTTAATATACAACAATAATACACTTTTTCAAAAGGAAACTGCATAAGCAACACAATTATATTCACATAATTAACATACACATCTGTTTAAATTCTCTCTGCTTTATTTGAAATATGATATAAATACACAGTGAGTGTCCAGTGTTATAGTAGAACAAAAAGTAAACTGTCATAATTGTAAAATATCATAATTGCATTGCATATATTTGGTTCAGCATTTGCAGTCACAGCCTTCCTAGCATCTATAACATAACAATGTCATAATTCAACAATAGAAAATGAAAACATAGTCAACAAGAACTTGCCTTGGGTTTCCAGTTTCACTGGCATGTTTAAAGGCTTGGTGGTCACAATGTAGGATGAAGACAATGGGAGCTAGCAGTTCATGCATGCCCTAACAAGGATTTAGATAAGACTAATTAAATACTACAATAAATGCTTGTGTCGGTTACACTGTGAAATACACTGCCCTTTTTAAAAGAAAAAAAATTACACTGCATTAATGCTAAGCCACCCCTTTTTAAAAGGAAAGGAAAAGATAACTACTACAAGATGATTTGTGTAACGGTCCCAGAGGATGCACGGTAGCTGTAATTGTGCCAGGGGCAATTTTAAACAGCTTAAAATAGAACAAGCATGGTTTTACGAGTGGAAAATTTCAGTTGTCAGTTATTTAAAAGAAATGGGTCAAAAACAATGTCACACTTAAAGGGGAAATAAACATTCTGGCTCCCTTAAAATGGACAATAAACAATGCTTTTAAAAACGTGCCTATTTCACAGGTCCGTCCCCCCAAGTAGAAGGCTTTACAGAAAGATAACACTGGTATTACATAGTTTCATAGTGGAATTTTCTTTCCTAGACCAGCGTTGAAAGGGTTAAACATATAATTTTGCTTTCTTATTGTATTGTAAGTTAGGCCCACAGAAAATATGACAGTTAACCACTGCAAGTAACCCTGCAAACGCATTGTTCTTGTACTTATTCAACTGGAAAGATAAAAGTAATAGTAATGAAATAACTAATGCAAAATGACAGAACTTGTCTTTGAAAAATACATTTAAATTGGGTTCCAATAAGTAACCTTTGTAAGGATACACA
Source organism: Acipenser ruthenus (assembly GCF_902713425.1). Classification (NCBI taxonomy): domain Eukaryota; kingdom Metazoa; phylum Chordata; class Actinopteri; order Acipenseriformes; family Acipenseridae; genus Acipenser; species Acipenser ruthenus. Next base: position 5,708,507 of record NC_081192.1, on the reverse strand, counting down.
TATTCAGATGTTCATTTTAAAATGTTATAAACATTGTAAATATATGTCAATCATACAACAGTTATTTTTCTGCTAACTTCACAAAACTACAGACATAGAAAAGGACAATGGCAAGCAACTTGGTATAAATATATATGTTCCATGAATCAAAAATAAACACAATTATTTTTACATATACAAATATTTTATTGTTTGAGCTACTTTTTGTATAATCTAGAGTACACACATGCAACATGTAGCAAGTAATTTTGCCGGTAAATTAAATTTGACTATATTGGGAAAAAATATGTCACATTAAAATCAATTAAACTTATGAAAAACCTATGAAAAGTGTGTTTCTCTGTGCATAAATACATTAGTTTGTTGCTATTTATGCTTAGGTAGTTAACAATGATACCTAAGAAGCATTATTAAAAAAAGACCTAACAACTTTTTAATAATTTCCTTAAGAACAAGGATAGGCCAGAACAGAAGACGAAGACTACCTGTAATATGCTCTCTCTGTAGGCACTATGCAAATAATAACAAGTGAGGCAGAACAAAACATGGAGATCAAGTGTTTCTAGCTAAAGGAAAAACAAGAAAGGCCTAGCAAAAGCATTCGTGGAGAAACATTTTTTGGATACGTTTTGTCTTTTCCACCAAATTTAAACAAGTGAACAGAGATGCTTAGAACACCCTGAACCCTTAATAATTTCAGCTTCTTACCTTGTCTGATGAACTCCACACAGAGTGAACTCCTGCTCTCCATGGTGCTTGGTCAGGAGGAACAAACTGATCTCTTACCCATAGATCACTGATGTAATCCTTTTCGGCGCCAAAGCCCATGTCACTTCCTCCATAAAAGCCACATTACAGGTAATCTTTGTCTTCTTAACTCGTCTAATGAACCTCATACAGAGTGAACCATACCAAAGCATTTAAGACAAGAGGGTGGTTGGTAGAAGTTAGTAGAGGAATATACAAAATACATAGAGTAAAAGTAGGCTGAAAACAAGACACATTCAAGTTGTAACGCTAATAAAGGTCTCAGAAGAGGCCCAGGTAGCAGCGTAGCAGATGTCCTGTGTTGGGCACATTTTAGTTTTGCCCCTAGATTAACCCTACTTTACCCTACGGGCTTTGATGGATCCTGAAGATCTGTATAAACCTGAAACCTGAAGGTGCCCCCCCCCCACTTTTTTTTGACCAAGTAAGATTTGTACTTGTTCAGATAGCCCTAGCTCTTCAGTAGTTGCCCTTCAGTCTTCAGGCAGCTATCCTCAACTACAAAGTACTGGGGAAACATCATCCTGTTGTTCTGGACAGCAGATCGCTGCTCCACTGTAGGTGCAGAGCACCGCTTCTGCTATTTCCAGGATCTCAGAAATCCAAAACCTTTAGGCCCAGTGAGGAGCTAAAACAAGACTGTCTCCCTCTCAATTTTACTATCCAAATATAGTTGGCCTATTGTCAGGGATGAGTATGGTTACATATGCCAGTCGACAAAGAAATTGATTGGATTGTGTGCCATGGCTACTGCCCGCTGAAAACTGGAGCAATTAAAGTGGTAGCTGGTGTTCTTCTGTTGTGCGGCTCCTCTTGTAAACTAGTAGTTGAATACGTCCTGTAGCACCTCTGGCAGGTCTGTTACTTGTGGGGTATCCTCTGAGCCGAGTATATCCGGGACGCTATTGGTAAGTCCAGCAAGAAGGTTGTCTGGATTGTGATGTCCTTTGTCTTATCGATTGAAGTATGCCCTTGTTTTAAATGGGCAAACGGTTTTCAGCACGCGGCAGATTACCCATTCCACTCCATGCTCCTAGCAAAATGGTCCCGCTCAACTCCTCGCTCCGCTCACATGCTCTGGATGGAAGTGGCTCTCCTACAGATCTATTGGAAACTGTCAGTCTCCTAGGAGGACTGCCTTGATGATGGTGATGGTGGAGGTGCCATCCTTTATTTTCCCCAAACAAATGTAGCGTTCAGACCCGACCTCTCTGGAATTGTTTTTTACAACTCTTTTTTTTTTTTTTTTTTTACTACAAGAGATACCTGGAATGGCCCCCTTCTGAATGAACGAGAGCATGGATTGAATCTTTTGTAAAACTCTCTAGCGTAACTAGTTCTCAGTGTGCGGATATGTCTGTCGCTGGGGTTAAACGGTTCTCACTGTTACTGGCTATTTATCCTGTGGGGTAGCCGGATCAATTTAAGTTCCAGGACCATAGGGTGTGGATGTATTTTTTGCCTGCTTGCCAGAAAGTGTGGTAGAGGTAGGAATATCAGGAAGTAAAACCCGCCTATTTCCTTATTATGGCCAAAGATTAGCATCCCTAGCCCTGCTGGAAGTGGGCTTACCTTTCCAAAGGGTACTAGAATCACTGATGCCTGAAAGGCAACTGCTTGTTAAGAATCTCCCACTGGGGAATGAGCCTCTCACAGCTGCTGAGCTGGATAAATCGTCTTGCCTCCTTCATATGGAAAGGGGATCCTTCAGACCAGTGCGAAGAGGGAATCCCTTTGAGAGGGGTAAATTACAGTAATTTGATTTGTGCGTCTGCTGTAAATGTGGATGTCCTCATCTGATAACACCTCCTACTGTGATGACATTCGTCAAAGCCGTGACATTAGTGTCAAATGTATTAGATGTAGCCTCTAGGTAAAATACTCACACTCCGGTGTATGGCTAGTATATACTAGTTGGTGTAGATGTCTGCCTGACTGCAGACAGCCTCCCCCCCAGCTTGTGTTGATATTAGGTGAACTACCTTATTAACATACCTGCTGCATGTAGAGATGGTGCAATCCTTCTCCAGGTAGGTGTCAATCCACCCAGGTGGTGTAACCGGTAGAACTTAGCCCTTAAGATGTTAAGGAAAACGTCCTCATATATTTAGATCTGGTTGTTGAAGTTAAGAGAGGATGAAACCCCTCTTAAAACAGCATCAGCATATTTGTATGCAATGATTCACCAATATTTTATTATTATTATTATTTCATGTGGCAGATGCCTTATACAAGGCGACTACAGGAGTTACAGGGTAGGTTTGACTATTGAAGTTAAGAGAGGATGCAATCCCATTTAACACAGCATCAGCATATCTGCATGTAATGATTTACCAATATTTTATATTATTAGTTTATTTGGCAGACACCTTTTACAAGGTGACTTACAGGAGTACAGGGCAAATATATAGCCCATTAGGTCTCCAGACTGCCTTCTATAATTTGTATTTATTTACTTGTACTGGAACCATACCTGCTTGGGTCTGGTACCTGTTTAAGTCTGGGTCCTTGCGTTGCGAGAGGTTAAACCTTCTCATCCCAGCATCAACGTACATGTATTCAGGTGATTACTCCATATAGCCTGTTGCGTCTCCAGAACACCTCGTAGAAGGGGAACCCTTTAAAGGTTTTCATATCCTCTGCATCAGTGGATGCTCCAGGAATCGTCCACTCAGGACTCTGTATTTGACAATCGGGAGAGGGTGAAACCCTCTTACAGCTTCAGCATCGGTACATACACAACTGTGTATTCCAGCATGGCCTTGTCAGGGCAGGGAGTCAGTGACGTCATCGAAAATCAATTGTTTCTCTTTTCTTTCTTTTTCTTCTCCCGCTGTGAAGGGAAACACACTAAACCACTCCCACAGGGAAAGATGGCGGCACCCTTGTCAGAGCACTGGAATAGCCTGTATAAAAACTATTTAGTCTTCTCGTCTTGTGCAGTTCTGATCCCAGCATCTTGTGTTTAAGGAGGATGACCGGCTTTGTCTGGTTGTAGCTGAAACAATGGAGCCCTTGTCTTCTGTGCTGGTCTCAATATCTAACACACTTAAACACAGATCCCTGATACAGCTGAGCAGGACACCACACTGTCCAGCAGAGTGGAGTGGGGGCAGCTTCATAAAAGCACAACTAACTGAAATCTAGAAGGGCACACAATAAACAAACAATAAGCGAAAATGCAAATGCCTATACTTCCTCCGTACCCAAGCAAATGCAGGAGAAATTTGGATAATAATTGGTTATGACATGGGCTTTGGCGCCGAAAAAGATTACAAAATACAATACATCAATGATCTCTGGGTAAGAGATTAGTTTGTTCCTCCTGACCAAGCACCATGGAGAGCAGGAGTTCACTCTGTGTGGAGTTCATCAGACAAGGTAAGAAGCTTAAATTATTAAGGGTTCAGGGTGTTCTAAGCATCTCTGTTCTCTTTGGTGGAAAAGACAAAACGTATCCAAAAAATGTTTCTCCACGAATGCTTTTGCTAGGCCTTTCTTGTTTTTCCTTTAGCTAGAAACTATATTTTGTTCTGCCTCACTTTTCATTATTTGCATAGTGCCTCAGCAGTGTGTGACAGAAAATCACTGTTTCTCAGGTACTTTCACGTGTGCTGCAGTCCTTCAGTACAGAAGCAAGACAATATTGTTGCTCGTACCAATGTCAGGAATGCACTCTGCTTTCTCTGAAAGCTAAAAAAATATATATTTCCTTGAATAAAATCATTTGTTCACCCTCAAATAAGCACTTGGCAAATGTGGTGTCTGTGAAGAACGAAATCATAAACTGCCTCAATGCCAGCCCCACATCTAAAACGTCACAGTGAATTTGGACACACCACATACAGTTTGTAGATATTTTTTTTACTTACTTGGCAGGACCATTTTCTTCTTATAACATTATTTATTATTCTTTTTTTATTTATTTAAAATAACGATGAACACTAGAAAAAAATCAGTGTTGTAAAAAAACAAAGGTTCCACTGCAGGAAACACAGCAGTCATGTGACCAAAAAATGCAACCTCCTGATTGCTAGCTGTTAATTGTGGGGAAAAAAACATCTACTGTGAATTTCAAAATTCTGATGGGCTACAGCAAAACAATAAGTATGTTTCCTGAAAGGTACACTTGACAATATAGGGTTAAGTTATTGCTACAATAAATGTATAATATTTGTGTTTGGGTAAATGCAAAAATGACCTGCTACAGTGTACCTTGCAAACCATTTAGTATATATTTAGAACACAACAATGTTTGACTAATGAGGAGAACATGAGTAACGTTTGAGTACCTGCTTATAAAGCAACTGTTCATTTTCACGAGCATAACAGAACAGAATGTCTGTAAGCATGTCTCGAACACTTTCTTGCTGGAAATACTGCATTTCAGGAAACCTGGAACAGATGAAACATGCTGTAATACAAAAGGCCACCTGTCCACATATTGGAGTTCATTCCACAAGCTTGAACGTCTGTACTACACAGTAGATACATGATGGTTCTAATTGGGTAATGCAAAACTAATACCACATTGATTATTATCATGATTTCTGTTGATCCTACTCATATTTGCTTTTTTTTCCCCTATAGCCTCCTCCATGCTCATGAACTTACTATAGATTGAAGAACAAAATTAAATTATGCTATTTTCATAAACTAATACCATGTGTTCAATTGCATAACCCTAATTTTTAAAATAACATCCATTAACAGACATTTTTCAGTTCATCTTGCATGTATCAAAATGTTTCAAATGAGGAGTACATTTCTCTTGAGAATAATGTGTTGTTTCAGGCATTAGGCACAAGAAGAAAAAAAAAAAAAAAAAAAAAAAAAACTTACGTTCTCATGACGTCTTGGTGAACCATCCCCCTCAGTTCTTTATCTTGGAAGAATTTGTTCCAAAGGCTCTAGTTTTTAAAACAGATGCTTTTCAGGTAACTCAATAACTAGTTTAACAATCAATACATAAAATATATAATAATATATTTCTTAGCAGACGCCCTTATCCAGGGCGACTTACAAGATATCACATTATTTTTACATACAATTACCCATTTATACAGTTGGATTTTTACTGGAGCAATCTAGGTAAAGTACCTTGCTCAAGGGTACAGCAGCAGTGTCCCCACCGGGGATTGAACCCATGACCCTCCGGTCAAGAGTCCAGAGCCCTAACCACTACTCCACACTGCTGCCCTAATATATATAATATAAAACATATATAAAACATACATTTTAAACCGTGGTTATTACAAAAACACATATTACACCAAGCTGTATTTTGACACCTTAAAAATCATTCGCCTTTGCAGAACTTATTCTAAAACATTCAGATAGGTGTACTAAGATTGACCAGTCGCAGCGCAAACATACCGCCATTTGTATTTTCGTTGAGACGCTTATCAAAGTATATATTTTGTCATATGTACTAAGAGAAAATATGTTAATGAAGACCGCTGCAGTATACTCATTTAAATATTTGTTGCGTCTTCTTAGCGAGATCTCTAACATTGCGGGATTCGGGCAACATTGTTCAAATAAATTGAGGGAGTCGAGTTGTGGTTTGCTGCAGCAGAGGGTGCCCGAAGGATAACGCCTATACATGCAAGGGTGCAAGAATCAAAATAACATTGTTTTTGTTAAATGTAAACGTCATCTGTACAATGCATTCTGTTCCGTCTTTATTTTACCAGTTTAATCCCATCAGATTCTATAGTGGGGCCCCCACCTTCATCCCCAAATAAAAAATTGTGTTTTTTCATAAATCATACAGTAGCCCCTCACTAAACCGGATATGTTTGTCCGACATTATGAGCACCTAGCGCACTTTCTATTTACTTTAGCCTATAGGCTACCGGTATGGTAACACAAAACAAATCATGCTGCTGCACTGTACACATTGGTGTAGAGTGCTGCATCGGGTCGGTGCCCGTGCCTCGGGTTCCGGGTGGAATGTGAACTTTTTTGCGGTTTGCATTTCGGTTGTGGGTCAAAAAATGTAATTTTCGGGTCTGAATTTGAATCACCAAAAACAATTTCTGTCCTTTCAGCGTACTCGCCTGTAACCCTTTCCCAAATAATGCATTAGAGTGTAAATGTACCGGTATTTCCTGCACTAAAGCAGGAGGCGATTAGGGAGGAGTCAGCTGACTAAGCAGTGTTCTTGATTTGTTTTTCCACTTGTTTGATACGTCGCAAGATCTTTTTATATTTTTGTCTGCTTGGTGATATTAAAAAAATTCTGTGGACGAGGTGAAACAAAAGATAGTGCAGGTTTATACCATGTAGTGGATAAACCTGTCATTATGTTTTTGTGAAAGACAGCCACAGAACTGGTACATCTCTGCGAAAGCACAGGTGTAGCTCCCTTTCAACTGGTGGCACGAAAGGAATAGACAGGTATTTTATAATAATGTAAGTACAGATAGCTAATGTTACAATGTTAAAATATATGCAGACCACTAAAGAACGTTACCATGCTGTATAGCCTGTTGTATAAACTCAATCTGTGGAAAATGGTAGATATATCTGTCTGTGAATGTGAGAGAATGCGGGTTTGGGTCAGGTTGCAGGTCTCATTACAGCGGGTCGGGTCAGCTCACGGGGTAAGAAGTCGATGTTGCAGCGGGTTGTGGGTTTGGGTCGGGTCGTGTAGTGGCGGGTCAGGGTCAGAAGTGGGACCAGCGCAGGACTCTGGATTGGTGTACAATGCGAATAAGATTATTTTAAATTGAAACTAAATTATTTTAGCTTTCTTTAATTATTATTATTATTATTATTATTATTATTATTATTATTATTCATATTATTATTATTATTAATAATAATAATAAAAATAATAATAATAATAATAATAATAATAATATCATCATCATCTTGGCAGCCTAGACAATTAACACAAAATAGATCATGGTGCCGCACTGACAAGTTATGATACTTACAGGAGGACAGTCACATCTCGTTAATACGAATTTCAATGGACCAGCAACACATTTTGCATTATACCACTAATTTGCATTATCATTAGTAGCCTATAAGCCAAATGTATACTGTCCGTTTTTATTTAAGTTAGTCAGGGGTGCAGGACTAAATTGTGCAATTACAAACCACCTGCACATTAATAGAATAGGTGTGTTTCCTATTTCTATACAGATTTTCAGAATGAGCTTGAGGGGTTAATGGCACATGTGTGCAGTCTATTTCCCAACATGTTGGGGAAACATGTAATAGAAATTTGTCTTCAAGGCTTGTAATTACACCCTCCTTTTAGGGAAAAATAGGTATTTGGCTGGTCGCCTCAAAAATGCATTGAGCACAACTGGCAACACACGAGAAAAAGCGGACTGGGAAATGCCAGCAACAATTGCGACTGTTTAAAACATGCTTTCAAAAGTTCTTAACAAACAGATGTAATTTTAAGTGTCGCATTGCCTGCAGCTTTCGTCCATCTTGTTATAATATTTAGGAACCCTCGCCCCCTTTTTGAGAATTTATGCAGAAACGCCCATAACTACATATTCATCTACGCTTGAACTGCAAACAAAAACTGCAGCCGCAAAGCATTCCCTATAAAGTCGCAACTAGCATTGCGATTGTTTAGTACATTTCAACCAAGACGTCTGACTCGTTTGCAGCTACTGCGACAGCCATAACTATTCTGAACATCTGAATCTTTTACTGTATATTAACATTGTATTGCATTTTTAAATCAAGTGTCTCCAGAATGTCACCTGTCCTTTGCATTCACTTCGATTTTACAATGGATGCACTTGATTCAAATGCAAGGCTGGACCACCCATTTAAAAGTACTATCTGTTTTGCCTGCATGGCTCAATCTATCTTAATTGCATTAAGCACAATTACAGAATTGTAACAACTTGCCCTGCAGATACTGGAGATTATTCTTTCTGATACTGACCATAACATAGGGGTTTCTTAGATCATTGTAAAGTCTGTTTAAAAACAAAAAATGTACAGTAACACACATATGACATTAGACATTATATACTTTTCAATGAGCTGAGGTTTCAGATTACCAGGGTCAGAAGAAAAAAACAACAACTGAAACTCACCCCCTCATCCTGAGACAGTGGATTGTTCACAACCAAGTCATGCTTTCCAGCAGCCTTTCGAGGGTTGATTATATGCTTTCAGGGGGAAAAAATGTTAATATTAGACATAAATACAACTATAAATATTTTTCTATGAATAAATATTTTGATACTTACAGTTTGTTTTATCCTATCATACTGGGCTCTCAACTCCACTGTCTTATTTATCCACTGGCTTTTGTCTTCAGGAAGAACATCAAGATAAAGCTGTCAACAGTTACAAAAATTATATATTTAACCACAGGGATCTCAGATGTTTAGCTTTTTAGTTGTTAAAGTAATACTATAGAGACTATAATTGCTGCAGCTCAACTGCACAGTAAAAACTCAAATCTCCAACGAAACATAAAATCATACAAAAAACCAACAGCAATAGCAATTAACAACAAAGAAGGAACAAACTAACCTGAAAGCTTGAACTGAAATGGCTAAATTGACCAAACAAAACAGCACACATACACATGCTGTACAGGAAGGTCCTGGTGATCATGAAACACGATATATTTCAGTGGTTCTCAAACTTTTTTTGTTTGCGGACCATCTGAATTTTTTTTTTTCCCCTTGGTGGACCACACAATAAACAGTATAGCTTACTGAAAAATAAGCACATTAGAAAATCAATATACTATTAAGAATAACCATAGACGCCTTTTTTTTGTTTTAATGCGATGGGTGGGCCTGTTTCTGTGAGCAAAGTTAGTTTAAGATTGGAGTTTTAAAGAACGGTTCTAGTTTACTTTTCATTAAAATTAATTTACCCAGAGGAAAAAAAGGATAGTTTTATTTTGAAATGGATAATTACATAAGAAATTGACTGATGTGAATTAATAATCCGTGAAGTTATATCCATGAGGTACCAGCACAGTCGGAGCCACAAATCTTAAGCTATAGTATCATCTTTATTTAGAAAATCGAATGTTTGGATGCTGAACGTTCATTCTACAAGTTGCTCTTCGTTGACTACACTATGTAACACAATTTTTGTTCCTGGGTTGTAAGTGTTATTTCCTAATTGCTTATGCCTCAAAAGTATAGAAAATGGCTATTATTCCCCACAAACTTTGCTTTTCTGACCAGGACAGTGATATTTTGAAATTTACCTATTTCCAATGAGAAAACGGGCGAATTTGTGTCTTTTCGTTCACATAAAGTCAGAAAAAAACAACATATGAATCCAAATTAACATGCATTTATACTAAAGTAATACAAAAATGACTACAAAAGATTTAGAAGTGAGTAGTTTTTCGAGATTTACGATTATACTGTAAATCATTTTCACGAATCAGCCCCCAAATTAAGTCTCCCATCATGTTCTCGTTATACTGTCCTTGGTAGCGGCGTTCAAAGTCCAGTATATCCTGGTGGAAGCGCTCGCCTTGCTCCTCCGAGTACGCTCCCATGTTCTCCTTGAATTTATCAAGATGAGCATCAAGGATATGGACTTTGAGGGACATCCTACAGCCCATTGTGCCGTAGCTCTTCACCAGAGTCTCAACCAGCTCCACATAGTTTTCGGCCTTGTGATTGCCCAGGAAGCCCCGAACCACTGCGACAAAGCTGTTCCAAGCCGCTTTCTCCTTACTAGTGAGCTTCTTGGGGAATTCATTGCACTCCAGGATCTTCTTTATCTGTGGTCCGACGAAGACACCGGCTTTGACCTTTGCCTCAGACAGCTTAGGGAAGAAGTCTTGAAGGTACTTGAAGGCTGCCGACTCCTTATCTAGAGCTCTGACAACTTGTTTCATAAGGCCCAATTTGATGTGCAGTGGTGGCATCAGCACCTTCCGGGGGTCCACCAGTGGCTCCCACTTGACGTTGTTCCTCCCCACAGAGAACTCGGTCCGCTGTGGCCAGTCCCGCCTGTGGTAGTGCGCCTTGGTGTCCCTGCTGTCCCAAAGGCAAAGATAGCAGGGAAACTTGGTAAAACCGCCTTGGAGACCCATCAGGAATGCCACCATTTTGAAGTCTCCTATGACCTTGATGCCATCTCAGAAAAATGCAGATATGTATCCACTTAGGCAGCTGGAACTAAACTGAACTGGTGGGCTTAAGGCCCCTGTATTTATACTACTATTTATATTACTGGAAAGTTCTAGAAAGTTCTAGAAGTTACTCCAAGTTTACTCAGCACTGAATCTATCTGGAATGTTCTGGAAAATAGGTAAATTTCAAAATATCACTGTCCTGGTCACAAAAGCAAAGTTTGTGGGGAATAATAGCCATTTTCTATACTTTTGAGGCATAAGCAATTAGGAAATAACACTACCCAGGAACCAAAAAAAAAAAAAAAAAATTGTTACACGGTGCTATCAGGCTGCTCTTTTCATTATCTACATTTTCTTTTTCATCATCCATTTCGGGTTGGTAATTTCCACAATCATCGTCACTATTTTTGCTTTGAAAATAAATCGGTTATTTCTTTTAGCAGTCTCTGATTGGTTAAATGTAGTGTCAAGACGTATCACAGCAACACAGCTGTCGTATGGTTTTTTTCACCTAGCATGCGCAAGTGATCTAGTCTGCCAGCAGCGCAATCAATCCTTATCGTTAAAGGCACAGAAGCATCTGGAAGATGGGAGGCGACATCCACTTAGTTGGGCACCTCCCCAGCTGAAAAGACCTGGGGAGAACTCTGAGCTTTGTTATGTTAGTCTCCGTGCTGGTCTCAATCGCTCTGTAAACAGTGCTGACATAAACCGCAATGTAAGCCTGTTAGTGACCAAGCATTAAAAAATCCAATAATGTATTTTTGTATTAGCTACTCCAGGTCAGTGGTAGTAATGCGTGGATAGTGAACTTTATCTTTGCCTCCTTTTCTGTATCTTTTCATTATCAACAAAAATACATGATTGGCGTTTTTAAATGCTTGGTCACTAACAAGGTTAACATTGCGGGTTATGTCAGCTCTGTTTACGGAGCAATTGAGACCAGCACGGAGACTTCCTTCATTTTAATTAATTACAAGAAATGAAAACGTTGAAAACCTCCAGGTTAATGTTCATAACAAATAAAACCTTGTTTGAGGGACTATTTCTTTCTCCAAAATGGAAGGATATATAATAAAATTGTTCTTTTAAAAAAAAAAAAAAGGAAAAAAATGATTGCATCATTTTCTCAGTTTTGTAAGTGGAATAACACACTCCAGGGCTTGTGTGTTGTGTTACATTAACATACTGCTTCGCTTCATGCCTCCAACCCAACTACGGTTGCATGTTAATGCAACACAACACAACACATGCCTTGTCGTGTGTTATTCCTTACTTTACAAGCTGCTATGTTGAGTGCACTTGAGAGCAATGCACAAAGATTCCCTATTCAGTAAAGAATACATTTTAGACACTCCAAAATTATTTTAACTTGGATATATCCTCTATGTAGGCATTTTCTTCCTGCTTCTGTAGCTGTTTTTAAGGTCTCAAATTTGGGGTTTGCAATGGGATCTAAACTATGCTGCCACTTCCTTTCTGTAATTATGTAATCTTTCCACGGACCACCTGGGAGCTGGCAGACCACCAGGTCAGCGGTGCAATCTATAATGTATGCCCAAAAAATTCCTAAATAGTGGGCTAAAAATCCTTAGTTTAGTCCAATTGTTCAAATTACTGAATACATATTTTAAGTGTGGAACTAACATGTGTCTTTTAAATGCAATAAAGTGAAAAACAGGCTGAGAGCATGATGAAAGTAGTTCTGTAGTTAGGAGAAAAGTACATTGACTGCTTATAATGACTTGACAGGTATAGTATGGCAAATTGTTTTAACTAGTGGAAACTCTCAACATGCAATATTGTTGCTGAATTATAAGAATACCTGGACTTAAATAAGGGTGTTAAAGTCTACCAAACAAGGGTTTTCATCCATAACTGCCCCACTACCTGTAAATATAACAATTCAGCGGGCTATAACATAGCAATCTGACACATTATTCTGGTTCCCAGTCATTAAAGAAAAATGTATGTTTCCAATAATACATTGGAAATGACACATTGGCAAGTATTAATATACTTTTAGATGCACATAAGGGTCTCCTTTCTGTGCAAAACTAAAATTTCTTAGATCTGCACACTTAGATCTTAAGAAATAAAATATTATATTTTTTCAGGGGTTATATCGTTTAGTACAGTGGTACTCAACTCTGGCCCTCAAGATCCAATCCAATCCAACTGAAGCTGTTAAGAGGCAATTAACTAATTTAGGACCTGCTTGGAATAAAGACCTGGACTGGATCTCAAGGGCCAGAGTTGAGTACCACTGGTTTAGTATAATGGATTAATCTGTGCATGTAGAAGATAGATCATAGATTGCATATCTTTTAAGCTTTCGCTTGGGTGTCAACTTTTCTGATATCGTCTTTCACCTATAGATCCTGGTCACTTCATTAGGAACACTCCCCAAATAATATTTTTTTTTTGGATGAATTCAAAAGGTGCTTCTTCTCATAATAAATCAGGTGGTGCATTCAAGCCCCCTGAGTGACAATCTAATAGCTTACAGTAAGGGCAGAATTAAAGACGTTTGTTTGTAAGGGGCATGAAATTACTACATGTATCCCAGTGTCTGGCTGCAGCTGGGGCTACTTGCATCCTTTATGGCAAACCTCCTGAAAGACAACTGCTAAGCAGTGTGTATGCAATCAGACGCGGCTATAAACCATCAGGGGAAACCTCTGAAGCAAACAGTAAGGTGTGATAGGCGCCACACATTACATCCAATAAATGAAAGGAATGAACCACCTATATCCAACCAGTAAGCCTTAGCAGGAGGACCAAAGAGAGTGGGTGTGTTCAGAAGGTCGGACATATACTAGGCAGTGACACCAAACTTCTGTAGGCAAAGTAGAATTTTAAAATTTGTATGAAATGTTATGTGGTTCCAATGTAATAAATACAAGACACTGTCATTTGCACACATTTATATGTTTTAGAAATACTTTCCCCAGCTCACAGTTAACTGTCTGTCCCTCTTGCTGTTTTACAAACTTATAAACAAAAACTCTTGTGCGAAACCTACGATTGAACTTCAGTTTTGGAAAAATGTAATAAAATATGTACCGAATACAAAGCCATATCAAAGTGTGACGATTTATCCGGAATATGGAAGCCATGTCAGGTCAAATGTCAGTGAAAGGTACTGTTAGATTTTCCAAGGGGAGTATCACAAACAGTAAAAATATAAAGACAGCATCACAAATCCTTTGTTTTATGAGCTGTTGAAGAAACAGCAGCTGATTTGCAAGAATTTACAAGTTCCTCTTCTGTAAAATGACAGCTGGTGATTGTATACATAGTGACACCTAGCTAAAAAGTATATTGTCATCCATCATAGTTTCAGATACAATTGATAAACCTTTTCTGTAATTGGGATGCAACCAACTGTATGTAGACTACATACAGTACCAGGGTTCTCCCCAGGCCTTTTCAGCCAGACGGGTCGCCCGGCAAAGTGGCTGTCGCCTCCCGGCTGAAAAAACCTGCCCGTCTTGCAGATGCTACTGTGCCTTTAACAATAAGGATTGATTGCGCTTCTAGCAGACTAGCTCACTTGAAGGGGCGGGTTTTCTGTGTTAAGCACTTTGAGAGGCTAAAACATTAAGAATGACTGCTAAAAAAACCCAAATTATTTTCAAGGCAAAAATAGTGACAATGAATGCAGGTCAAAATAAGCCGACGATCTGCGCAATCCACCGCCTAATACTATATTTGCACCGCTACTTTATTAAAAAAATATTAATATTATTTTGGGGTATTACATTTATCATATTACTGTACTGTAAGGTGATATATAGTACATAATAGCTATACATATGCACCAAAAAAAAAAAGCATATTCCTTTTGTTGTGATATCGTAACAATATGTACCCGGGTGCTTGTAAGAGATATTGGGGGTTCAATAACCCTATGTTATCTTTCCCCAGTCAAATCGTAGAGTGCCTAAATAAGCACGGTAATTTACCATATTAAAAAACAGTAATGAAAAAGAAAATGTAGAACATTAAAAAGTGCAACTAGATAGTCAACGAAAGACAACACACTATTCAAATTCTTTGTCGTATTATATATTTATGGTAAGGCAAGTTTATTTTTCCATTAAAAGTGCTCCCGGCTATAATGTTCTGCTGCCCGGCTGTACAGAATTCCTGGGGAGAACCCTGAGTACCTTAGATGGCTAATTCAGTCTGAGTACAGCAACAGATAGCAAACTACTATCCCAGTCACAGACAGATCTTCACAAGGTGGTCATCCAGAGTGCATAGTAATTTATCTCGAAAGAATGCGAGAGATGATAATAGAAAACAAAGGACTTTCTGGTCTCAAAGTAGGCAAAACCTTTAAATGGATTTCATAATGCACTGCTGCTTGTTATCATTCAGGCACAAATTAACAAAAACAACAACAAAAACCTAATCAACCAGATGTGCGAAAATACACAAGCTTCAAAAGATTTAAGTTTAATCTGAATTTTTTAAACTTGAAATTGCATTCATTTAAAATATAGTTATTGTGAAGTGAGAAATCATACTCCCTCACAGATGGTGCATAAATCATCAAGTAATTAAAATGATCTTTCTCAAATATTGAATATCCTCCACAGACCAGCTGGCAATCACAGAGAATACACAGGTTCCAAGGTATTGTTCAAGGGCATGCCGACCAGGATGCAAGGCAGTGAAGGCCTGTTCCTCAGCCATGCAAAGGGCTTTGCTTTCTTTTCTTGCTTTACTGCTTGTTGCTTGGGAAAAATTGAATCAAATATATACCGAATGCGACATCAAAGTTAAGTACTTTTTTAATTATTTTATAAATTACATTAAAACAAATTTCTTACAAAATTAGAGACACCCTACAAACAACATATTAACTTATCATAAATCACACGAATGAAGATACTCAGGAACAGCTTCAAAATAAAATTTTTATTTTTTTATTTTTGTATAAACACAGATCCTTCACTGAGAAATTGCAATAATTTATTCTGGGGGTTAAATACCAGCAGTAAACTGGAACTCACAGCCTAGCTTTAAAGACCTGTATAACCTACATAGAACTTAAGAATGCCACCATGATCTTTTATAAGTGCTTACAAATGCTAATTGAATACAAGTAAAATATCCTGTTTCTATTAACTCTTCCAAATTAATTTATTTAAGGCTAATTACCCAATGATTAGATTTGTATATGTGAAATGAATACTGTGCTTATGGTTTATATTATGGAGTAAAATGTACTACTGTTAATATATTTGCTATATACAGATAATTTAAGTTTGTGCTTCAGATGTGCATGACTGACTTTTGAGGTCTGGCCTTAGCTTCAAAAAAGTACTAAAAACCACAAAACACTTTGATCCTAAAATAACATGCCTGAGTATCTAAGCCTCCACCCTAAGTATGCCCCCACCCCTGCTTAGAAAAGTATTGATGGGGAGGGGGGTCTAGAAACGCTCTTCTCCAGGCATGAGCAGCAGTTTTACCCTGTTAAAGTTGCTTACTAAGCAAGCTGCCTATAAGCTAGTAATTAATCTGATACATTTGAGAAGATGTGCACCATATAATGTACCCCCCATTAGATATGAAATGTGGGCTTAAATCTGGTTAAAGGAAAAGAGCCAACCAGTATACTGTAGGAAACTTATACTTACAGTTAATATAAGTGACGTTAATACATTAGGATTAACTCCAGACACCTATGCTGTTGAGATAGGCCTTCTTTCATAAGAACATAAGAAAGGTAACAAACGAGAGGAAGCCATTAGGCCCAACTTGCTCGTTTGGTTGTTAGTATTTTATTAATCCCAGAATCTCATCAAGCAGCTTCTTGAAGGATCCCAGGGTTTCAGCTTCAACAACATTACTGCGGAGTTGGTTCCAGACTCCCACAATTCTCTGTGTAAAAAAGTACCTCCTATTTTCTGTTCTGAATGCCCCTTTATCTGATCTCCATTTGTGACCCCTGGTCCTTGTTTCTTTTTTCAGGTCGAAAAAGTCCCCTGGGTCGACATTGCCAATACCTTTTAGGATTTTGAATGCTTGAATCAGATCGCCACATAGTCTTCTTTGTTCAAGACTGAATAGATTCAGTTCTTTTAGCCTGTCTGCATATGACATGCCTTTTAAACCAGGAATAATTCTGGTGACTCTTCTTTGCACTCTTTCTAGAGCAGCAATATCCTATATTTATGGTATATTTATTTGTAATGTGAAGCGCTTTGGGATGCCTTGGCATGAAAGGCGCTGTACAAAATAAATTTGACTAATTGATATCCTTTTGTAGTGAGGTGACCAGAACTGAACACAGTATTCTAGATGAGGTCTTACTAATGCATTGTAATGTTTTAACATTACTTCCCTTGATTTAAATTCAACACTTTTCACAATATATCCGAGCATTTTGAATGACCTTTGCTGCTGCAATGCCACTCCTCCTATTTTTGTGTCGTCTGCACATTTAACAAGTTTGCTTACTATACCAGAATCCAAGTCATTAATGTAGATTAGGAAGAGCAGATGACCTAATACTGATCCCTGTGATACTCCACTGGTTACCTCTTTCCATTTTGAGGTTTCTCCTCTAATCAGTACTTTCTGTTTTCTACAGGTTAACCACTTCCTAATCCATGTGCATGCATTTCCTTGAATCCCTACTGCATTCAGTTTGAGAATTAATCTTTTATGCAGGAATTTGTCAAAAGCTTCCTGGAAATCTAAATAAACCATGTCATATGCTTTGCAATTATCCATTGTCGATGTTGCATCCTCAAAAAAATCAAGCAGGTTAGTTAGACACGATCTCCCTTTCCTAAAACAAGCTGACTGTCTCCCAGGATACTGTTACCATATAAATCATTTTCGTCTTATTCTTATTAGGCATTAGCATTGATTTAATCTATCCCCCCCCCCCCCCCCCCAATAGGTTAGATACATGCTATTTTATTGTAATATTATTTGTGTTGCAATTTATATTTGTTTCAGAATAAGCAAGTGGATCAGAAAACATTAAAACAAAATGTAAAAACATAACAGTTTATTTTTGTAAATAATAGTACATCTGAAACACAATTTTCTGTCCCACTGATTGGCCTCAACCTTTACTTTTTCCAATTACATTCATTCATTAAAAAAAAAAAAAGAAAAAAGTTAAACTGCAACCACTTCACAAAGACAGCCTGCAATATATTTACATAAACAAGTCATGTACCTTTGTTGCTAGTTTGGCTGTGCTGACAACCAATACAAAAAAGAATCACGTCATGGAAGTATAGTTTCTTTTAATACACACGTCTCACAGCACAGTAAAACATTTTCCTATTAATTCCTTTCTTACCTTCCAGCAAACACTGCGGTACCTGCTGCTCCTCAGCTGGCCATTAAGCCCTTTCTGTCGGATTCTAGCCAGGTAATTACTGTTTAAAAATAATTCTTCCCATTCTTTTCTAGAAAAAAGAGAACAAAAGACAAATTCTGACAAAGAATGTTTTCAAATCTTCTTCAGAATTGGTGGCACTGTCTACGTGCAAGGTGGCGCCTGTAACAAAATCTTACTCATTTCATATTTGAATTCCAAATTCACGTTCTAGTTACCACAAAAATCAGTTGGTAAGGTATCTTCAAAATAACACTTGCATATTTTAAGCACTTTTTAAATGTATTTTTCTGTCTAGTACTTAATAGTCCCAAAAATAGTAATTTCTTAAAAGCGTTTTTAATGTAAGTTACAGATTTTTTTGTTTGTTTATTTCACCTTTAAAAGCTTGCCTCACAACAAAATGGTAAATACACCTTTAAAATTAGAGATTTAACATTGTTATCATAATAATAAAACCACTGTTACCAGTTTCTAATTGCAATAAAACCTTGATTATCGTGCAGTACCGTGGCTATTAACCACGAGACTTACAAGTGAGAATAATGCTCTTATTTAAAGAGCCCTATGGAATCTTTCATGTGCAGTAAAGTACAACTAAGATATGGCTCTGAGGAAAGGGCACCGCTTACAAACAGAACAATTAATCAATTATTCGACTATTGATTGCCATGGCTTTTATTTAGCGAGCCTCAATGAAATATTCATTGATTGAATAATCACCCCAATGCCCTGTTTGGAGCCTCACACCCCTTGTATATATTACATTATTAGCAGCGGCATGTTTTCAGTTGTATCTGAAGACTTTCACAAAGAGTACATTTTTTGGCTTTCTTAACAATAAAGTTTTTTCAATACATGAAACAATATGCACACGCATTTTTTCAGTTTTATTTCAGTTGTATTTGAAGGCTTTTGTGGACAGTCCGCCTAATAAAGTGTTCTCAATACATAGATACTTGTTGATTATAACATGTGCATTATTCGGATATTTGGAAATTGGTTGTCGACTGTACCTTTACTAAGTCATCAAAACAACATATTAAACTACTACAGTAAGGATTCCTCATTGTTGTTTCTATCCTACCTTACTTATAAATAAGAACATTCTAAAACAACAACATGCAAAAGGTAAAAGCTTCAGTTAGCCTTAGCATGATCAGGTAACGTCAGGCCTCAATAGACTATTAAGAGCTGACTCGAGAAACAAGTGAGATGTGTCTCCCAGTCATACGCTCACTGGAGGCCCGACACCTGTGCCTCATTAACGTACAAGTGAATCTACTCTGGTGGGAAAACAGTACAAAATTAACTGTCCCAAACCAATTGAAAAAACTAAGATAAAATACATAAATAAAATATTGTGGCAAAGTGGTTCACAGGGTACAGGTGTAGGAGTGATGCAGTGTGCAAGGAAGACAGTGATAATCCAATCAGAAAGGGTGCTTTATTTATAATCCAGGTCTGATGACCTCAAACAATAATCTCAGGCAATACACGGCAATGTGCATTGCACTGTTTAATAATAACGGGTTGCAGTCCCAAATAATAAACACAGTTAGTACATCCACAATATACAAACACAGTCACCATTCCTGGGTAAGTGCTGTAGTGCTAATATAGCTCCGGACGTGTTTAGCTGTCTACTAACAACAACAAACAAACAAAACACTCACAATACGTTTCACAACAAGGGTCCTTCCGGGTCCTTTCTTGACCATAACCGAAGGAATAGAGGGGGGGGGGGTGTATATACCTCTAAAAATCACAAGGAACAAATTGAAATGTAAAAATGTTTTGAAGAGCCAGGGGGGAAAACCCCTGCTCCAATATATATATATATATATATATAAAATCAGGCTCCCTTAAGAAAGATATGTACAACATATCGAAACGTTGGGCAGCTGGCTCTTTCAGCTAAAATATATATATATATCTATATATAAATAAAAAAAAATAGGATTGCAACATCAATACACTGTTGTCTTGTAATGTTTATTTTTTTCAAGCTCTTTTACAGGCAAACAACTGATAGAAAACCCTGCCAGAGTCTCTGTGTAAATGTTGTTCCTTTACAGTGACCACGATGTTACAAATTTCACTTAATTCACATGTGCCTCTCTTTGACCACAAATATTTTTGTTACATCCTGTTTATACTTCATTTCATATGTTTTTGTTCCTGTTTACATGCTTCCAAATGACCTCCTTTAACCTGGCTTGCAACAAAATCATGAACTCATTATGCTTGCTTTTTTTTTTTTTTTTTTTTTACACCACAGGTGTAGTTCATTTCTTTATCTTTTCTACCCTTTGAGTGTACATTTCAATGTTATTATTATTATTGTGGTTTACAATCATGTTTGGGGTTTAGTATTACACTTACACATATGGCACTGTTTTGCACTTCAGCACAAAGCATTTAACCACAGTTCACTGTTTTCATTACAGTAGGGCAACACCTGTAACATAGGGTTATTTGTAGGGGAATTGATGTCATACTTGGGTAATGGAAAGGCTGCTTGTATTGTGTTTGTGTGTTCCCTCACCAGTAAAGCAGTGTGTACAAGTACAGATATGCACCTGCCAAACATAATAATAAAAACATATGTGTTTTATGCTTACCAAACACAATGCAAATACTGCAGCTGTAACTGACTGAACAGCATACTGTATAAAACCAGACCAGATCATAACAGCGGTATTTAACAAGAGAAAATCAATATTGCTGATATTTATTCATCTGTATTATTTTAAAAGAAATTGAAAGAAAAATGTTCTCAAGGAGAAAATGAAGAGGGGAAAAAGGGCAGATACGGTCCGGTCTGAATGAAATGCAGGGAAACCCATCTTTGGAAAATGTTGAATTTGTTCCACGAATAGCCTAATATTTACCCTCCTTAAGTGTTTTCAATCAAGAACAATGATAACACTGTGTAACAATTTTTTTTTTTGTTCCTGGGTAGTAAGTGTTATTTCCTAATTGCTTATGCCTCAAAAGTATAGAAAATGACTATTATTCCCCACAAACTTTGCTTTTGTGACCAGGACAGTGATATTTTGAAATTTACCTATTTTCCAGAACATTCCAGATAGATTCAGTGCTGAGTAAACTTGGAGTAACGTCTAGAACTTTCCAGTAATATAAATAGTAGTATAAATACAGGGGCCTTAAGCCCACCAGTTCAGTTTAGTTCCAGCTGCCTAAGTGGATACATATCTGCATTTTTCTGAGATGGCATCAAGGTCATAGGAGACTTCAAAATGGTGGCATTCCTGATGGGTCTCCAAGGCGGTTTTACCAAGTTTCCCTGCTATCTTTGCCTTTGGGACAGCAGGGACACCAAGGCGCACTACCACAGGCGGGACTGGCCACAGCGGACCGAGTTCTCTGTGGGGAGGAACAACGTCAAGTGGGAGCCACTGGTGGACCCCCGGAAGGTGCTGATGCCAACACTGCACATCAAATTGGGCCTTATGAAACAATTTGTCAAAGCTCCAGATAAGGAGTCGGCAGCCTTCAAGTACCTTCAAGACTTCTTCCCTAAGCTGTCTGAGGCAAAGGTCAAAGCCGGTGTCTTCGTCGGACCACAGATAAAGAAGATCCTGGAGTGCAATGAATTCCCCAAGAAGCTCACTAGTAAGGAGAAAGCGGCTTGGAACAGCTTTGTCGCAGTGGTTCGGGGCTTCCTGGGCAATCACAAGGCCGAAAACTATGTGGAGCTGGTTGAGACTGGTGAAGAGCTACGGCACAATGGGCTGTAGGATGTCCCTCAAAGTCCATATCCTTGATGCTCATCTTGATAAATTCAAGGAGAACATGGGAGCGTACTCGGAGGAGGAAGGCGAGCGCTTCCACCAGGATATACTGGACTTTGAACGCCGCTACCAAGGACAGTATAACGAGAACATGATGGGAGACTACATTTGGGGGCTGATTCATGAAAGTGATTTACAGTATAATCGTAAATCTTGAAAAACTACTCACTTCTAAATCTTTTGTAGTCATTTTTGTATTACTTTAGTATAAATACATGTTAATTTGGATTCATATGTTGTTTTTTCTGACTTTATGTGAACGAAAAGACACAAATTCGCCCGTTTTCTCATTGGAAATAGGTAAATTTCAAAATATCACTGTCCTGGTCACAAAAGCAAAGTTTGTGGGGAATAATAGCCATTTTCTATACTTTTGAGGCATAAGCAATTAGGAAATAACACTTACTACCCAGGAACAAAAATTGTGTTACATAGAGTAATCATCATCAATGTCATCTTAACCTAAAGCAAGACAGCTCTATTGGATCACAGAAACAAAACATAAATGTAAAAGAAAACAAACAGGTTAAACTGTGTTCAGTATAACACTATTTAAAAAACAAAGGAAGCTTGATAGATTTGTAAGTGTCAATTAAGCAAGGGAAATCTGTTAATTTCCCCGATTTACAATACTGTTAAGAACATGCAAAGACATTTAATTTGCACTCAGGACAGAACTATTATTATTATTATTTGTTTATTTAGCAGACGCCTTTATCCAAGGCGACTTACAGAGACTAGGGTGTGTGAACTATGCATCAGCTGCAGAGTCACTTACAACTACATCTCACCTGAAAGACGGAGTACAAGGAGGTTAAGTGACTTGCTCAGAGTCACACAGTGAGTCAGTGGCTGAGGTGGGATTTGAACCAGGGACCTCCTGGTTACATGACATTTTCTTTAACCACTGGACACACCTAAACATAAGCCTTTAAGGACTTTTAGGTAATTTGTATCACATTTCAATTTCTCTTTCAAACTCTCTTAATATTACTTCAAATGGACGGTTTAATAATGTTGACTTTATCAGAAGTCCACCAAACATCTTGCGCAATAAGCATTACCGTACAGCAACTTGCATTTAAAACTTCCAATATAATGCCTTTGTTTCCCAAAGTGATATTAATTGGGTTAAAATGCTAAATGTGTGTGTGTGTCACAGTAACCAAGGTGTGATGATAATGACAGTGATATTCTCAGCTTGATCCCTACTGACTCCTATTGTCTTCTTGTCTGAGACACTTCAATATGGTTATGATAGGCAGCAAGTGACGTTATCATAAGTAATGTTAGACGGGCTTGACTGCATTTTGAAATCACAGTAATACAGTAGTACAAATACAGACTCAAAACGCTTTATAAAATCACCACACATTTTACATAATTGGGGACACACATGGTCCCTGATTAAAACTGTTGCTGTTTGTTTTGTTTACTTTGTTGCCTAATTTGTTTACTTAACATACATTCTATTTAAAAAAATGGCATATTATTTTATTATATATTATTTTAGCATTAAGCTACTGCATAAATGGTATATCTAAAAATACATGAGAAGAACTAATATGTTCAAGACAAAAGGAAGGCTTTTTTTTTAATGCTGTTTGTGTCTGTTTTCCCATTATTTCTGATTGTCTACACATTCATTAAACCAGGTGTTTGCAACATTTTCAATTACAGTCTTGCTGATGGACTATTATTTCTACTTATGAATACAACAATTGTATCTGAATCACAAAATACAGCAGCATAGAGAAGGAATAAAAACAAGCTGCTTACGGCAATGCTTACACACATGCTAAACAATAAACAGTTCACTGGAAGTCTCTTTCTGACTTACCTGTAGGAGATGCATGTACCTTCAGACTCGGAAGGGGTTACTGTTCCTCTGTTGTTGACTGATCCACCTGCAATTCATATTTATGAAAAGATTAAAACAGTAAAGCAGCGATTTCATTTTAAAATAACACAATACATTCTGATCAATTTTCATTTTGGCATGCGTCACAAATCTCCACCCATTGGTTGATCAACAAGAGAAAACTTTAGCAGTGTGTCGTGAAAACAGCGGCATGGAAAAATAATTATTTTCTTTAGAGCTGAGAAATGAATATTGATGCACATGAATTTGAAGGCAAAAATACATGTCAGTGTTTGCCATTAATTACATAGTTGATAAATATTATAAATAATGACCACAACACATTTTGTCTTGCACCGATTTACCACCATGCCAGAATTTGTACGAAAGTTTCTGAAATCCTAGTATATTCTGTTATGAGGACTGTAATAAACGGAAACCTAAATGGTGACGTGTTTTTTCTTTGTACAATGCCCCCTTTTCTACATTTTGTTGAAGAGTTTATTGAAGTTAATTTTGAGTTTTCACTTGCGTGTACATCTAAAAAAGGAGGCATACCGTAAAACTTGTTGTATAGGTCACACTGGTGTAAATTACGCTGCTTTTTGAGACTTCAATTTTAGGAAAAAACAATTCAATATTTTTTTTTACAACTGATTTTTTTTCCTACATGCTCAACACCGATAAATATACACCGGTTTAGTTTTGAAAAAAACCCTTTTCAACATTTTATTCCATTAATAACTTTACAGAGTGTGTTTTTTGTTAAACTGCTAGAAACTATTCAGTTTTTCAAAATTTCTAAAATTTAAAAAGTAATAATTAAAATCAAGTTATACATCCCACATCACATGTGTATTAACTTATTTTATTTTAGCTTATCAATTACCCAAACAATTTCAAGAACACATCTTCTTTGCTTTACTGAACATTTCTTTCCAAAACCATTCTTAGAAAATAGTTCCAGCTGCAAATTTAAAAGAAAAGTATTAAACAGTGCTGCTTCATCAATTAAAAGAAGAAGAAAAAAATTAACTAAACAGTGTACCACCTAATAGCCAGTTAAAACATTTTTTTTTTAATTTAGAGGTCGCCAATTATTTTTTATTGTTTTTTCTCCAATTTAGTAATGTCCAATTATTTTTAGGCTCAGCCCACCGCTACCACCCCTGCGCTGACTCGGGAGCAGTGAAGACGAGCACACACTGTCCTCCGAAGTGTGTGCCGTCAGCCGACCTCTTTTTTTCACACTGCAGACTCACCATGCAGCCACCCAGAGCTACAGCGTCAGAGGACAACGCAGCGCTGGGCAGCTTACAGGCAAGCCCGCAGGCGCCCGGCCAGACCAAAGGGATCGCTGGTGCGCAATGAGGCGAGGACACTCTGGCCGACCTAGCCCTCCCTCCGCCCGGGCGGCACTCGGCCAATTGAGCGCTGCCCCCTTGAAACTCCCGTCCTTGGTTGGCAAAGAAACAGCCTGGACTCAAACTTGCGACGTCCAGACTATAGGGCACATCCTGCACTCCACGCGGAGCGCCTTTACTGGATGCGCCACTCGGGAGCAAACAAAACATTTTAGTGTTGCATACGGTGCAGTACATTTGTATTCAATTTCCAGCTGTACAAATACATGAATTTTGTTTTGTATTCATAAATGTATCCTGTACTGATATGTATACATTTTAAATTGTCTACATTTTTAAAATGTTTACACCCAGCTGCGCATATGACTACCTACACTTTGATGTTGTTAAGAAGCACAGAGATAGTTTGTTGTTGATATTGTGTTATACAGTAGTGTAGTCTAACAAATTAAATTTACATTTCTTTCTCTGAATATGTAGCAATGTTTGTTTGAATACCTGTCCCAGCACTATTTAAAAAAAAAAAAAAAAAAAAAAATGCATGGAAAATAGGATAAAACAGTGCAATTAAAGTCTCAAATTATATAATGTATCTAATTTAGTTAACACATAGAACAATTTGAGATGCCAGTGCAGACCAGGACTCTGGATCTAGTAAACCAATCAGTAATTACACAGTTTTCATATCGCAGACATTTTTATGACATAATGACTTGTACACAGCCCCCCCCCCCCTTATAATTATCTACTGAAATAATGAGTTGGTGAATATGACACTATATGAGGGTTAGTTTAAACACTAACGAGATACCACACACATGATGCCCTCTTATGAAAGGTGAAACTTTACTTATGAATGGAAATTTACAAGGACATAAATACAGCACTTGAACAATGGAAATATACTGAATAGACTCTTTGCCTAAACATATCATTTGAAATGTGTGAAGAAACCATATTTATTTGGACTACTGTTAGATGTCAACATCATCAGAATAAAACCCGGTAACTTAAATGATGTTTCACACTATTGTTTGTAAATTTCAGTTAAAAAAGTCAAAGATGAGGACCAATTCTAGCAATTCCAGACATGTAGCATTTTCTATGTATGTTGCGAGGCATGGTGTGTGTGTGTGTGTGGGGGGGGCACTTAAGCGATAGTGCCCGTTGATGATGGCTCTACCATGTGATCGCTGACTGCGACGGGAGTTATGCGTCAAGGTCAACTATCAGAAGGTAGAGCCATCATCGAGAGCATCGAGAGGGCACTATCGCTATTAGAACATTATTTTTACCATTGTTTTCTTTAAAAACAAAAACAAAAAACACACCTTATAACCTAGATTTACCTTGAACTTGTACTGATTTGTCAGGTATCTTATTGGTACCTTTTCCTTCCCTGCGCATTTTATTAATCATTCCGTAAAAAACATTGTTTGCTGAAGTAAAATCAGTATTGTGCAAGATATTTATGTTTCTACTGTCAGGAGGATCATTAAGATGCCTATTTATGCCAGCTCTGATAGAGATGTAACTTTGCACATTGTACTCGTTTCTTTTTGCATTCCTAAGTTGCTCTTTCAGTACAGTCGCACTAGCAGTTGCGAATTCAGTATCAAAATGCTTTTCAGCTAACCAGTTCTTAAAAACAGATACTGACCATTTGGTTTGTTGTCTTGTTGTTGTTCATTTCTTTGCAGTACTAGGTTTTCAAGCTCATTCTCTGATACGTTTATATGCCTTTGTGTAGTATTACTTGTAGTACTAGGGTTTTATAGCAGGTTTTCAACAGCAGTAGCTGGATCGAGTGTTGTAGGTGAGGATGGTAAATTGACCCACTCCGGTATTGATACGTGCCCAAATAAATCAAAATTTACATAAATAGACTCAGAGTTTAGGTAGTTTGTCATGTAGTTCAGCTGTAAGCAGGAATGTAACTTTAAAAAAGCCAGTAATACACTGTAGCAGGGCGGTAGAAAGCCCTGCTGTGTAAATGTATTTATTTATTTTTGGAACGGGGTTTCCCCCTCCGCCCCTGTGTTATTTTGTATTTGTTTTGTATTATTATTATTATTATTATTATTATTATTATTATCATCGTTATGGATTTATGTATTTATATGACGGCGAAGCACCGTGTATTTTGTTACTGTTTTTGTATTTATGTATTGTATTTAAATATGACGGTGTAGCCGTTCTTTTGTTTTGTTCTGGCAGAGGCGAGATTGGTGCTCGTCCTCTGCCAGGAATAATTAATAAACTTGTGCAGATTGTGGCCGAGGGGTAATAGAATAATTCCTAGCCAGTTAAACCCCTAGGCCACGATATATAAACCTGCAGCTCTCTGCACTCCAGGTGGGTGTTCCAGCGGAGGAACAAGAGCGGAGAGAGCGAGCGAAAACGAAACAAAACTTAAAAGTAAATCCAGGATCACTGAAGGCTACTGCCCAGCCTGACCTGGATTATTTATTATTTAGTATTTAGTGTTTGTGACTTGTTTTCGTTTACTGTGATATTTTTGCTCTGTGATAAAACCTTTTATTTATTTTTGTATTTAAATAAACAGCGCTGCCGCGTCTTTTGTTTTGAACTGCAGTACTGCCTGGTGTCAGTATTTTCCCTTTCTGCACCTGGCCTGACGTCACCGCACAGCCACCCTGTCACACAGATGTCCAGTGTGAGATCACCAGTGCTTCCTGGACTCAGGTCAGCGCGGGTACTGCAGTTTTTTTGTTTTTTTCATTTTTTTAATTATTACTTGTGGAGGAGAAAAGGAGAATGGGAAGGAATAGCTGCAGAAAGCAGCAGAAGCGGCAGCAGCCGCAACAGCAACAGCTGCCACCGGGGGATGTCGCCTCCTATCTATGTGGTAGACGAGTGGTGCCCTGGTTGTGGGGAGTTTGGGCACACCATGGCCATCTGCCCCACCCAATACCAGGGTGAGGAGTGGGCTGCCCAAGCGAGCCAGGACCAGGCACCCCGGGGGGAGACCTCAGAAGCGGGAGATACCAGCTGTGGCCACAAAGCAGGAGAGCAGCTGGGATACCATCCTCCGGGCGGTCATGCATGACTGCTGGTGCCCCATCTGCAGTGAGCGGGGGCATTCCCCACTCAACTGCCCCCTCCTATCAGAGGGGTGCCTGCTGCGCCCATTCCCACCAGTAGAGGGACAGTGCCTGCCGGTCCCGCCTCCATCACCTCCAATGGTAGGAGCAGAGCAGCAGGAGCTGCCTCTGTCTCCACCACCACCACCAGCAGAGGGAGAGTGCCTGCTGGTCCCACCTCCAACGGCAGGAGCAGAGCAGCAGGAGCTGCCTCTGTCTCCACCACCGCCACCATCAGAGGGAGAGTCTCTTGTATAATAATAATAATAATAATACACTATTACAAGCCCTGAACCTTTACCACTGGACCACACTGCGTCGAACTAAGAATTTAGAAAATTACTGTACCAGCTAAACGGAGGCCTTCTTTGGAGCCCTTATATTTTTTTTTGTTTGGACCTCTTTACAGACCTAGAAAAATATTCTAGTTCTTTTCTGGATTGTTAAACATATAGAAGATGCCACTATTTACTGGTATTAGCTCTTTGTTCTTGTTTTTTTTTATTAATTATAATTTTGTTTTAATGTACAAGAAATTCTGGACCACTTTGTTGAAATGAACAATTCATTTAAATTAAGAAAATTGTTAAGTAAAAGTAGGTTTAATATTTTTGTTTGCACAAACACATTTCACATGTAATTACAACAATGCCAGGCCTGATATCATTTAATCTTAGCCCAGGAATCATGAATTTAGGTCAGCATATTAACATTGTATTTCCCCGAAATAAATTAAATGAAATGTTTGTGAACTCACATTATGTGCAAATCTACAACTTATGAATACTTAAAGAGCACAACTGTTGGTCCTGAAAAAGAAAGAAAAAAAAACTTTCATTCTAATAGAGTCTATAAATCAAAAGTATACTCTCTAAAAAAAATGTAAAAACAAGATCTGTATGGGTTATTGTACTGAGAGGCCAGCTGTTTCTAACACTGTAATGCAGTTTTATAAGCGATATAAAGAGACGAAACAGATGTGGCATTACGAATAATAAAGTTGATAAAACTTTTTAACAAGTGAAATATCTCAACACTGCTGCAACAGAATGAAATATAAAAGGAATTTACACATGCTTCAATTCTAAACCTATCAATCAAACCCATGTTATTCCTTGGGGAGCTTATTTACATGCATATTTATCAGCCCCACATGCTAATTCCCTGCTGCTTTATGCCTGCAAGGCATGTTTATGACTCATAATTGTTGATCTCCTTTGATATATTTCTCTCAAGTAAGTCATCATTTGGTTTTGTGGTTATATGTCAATGAGGCAAGATGACCCAACTTTTTCAAACAGAATTTATTTTTTTCGAACGGGGGGAAAAAAACATGAAAAAAATTAAATGAAGGTTATTTACTCATTTTCAATAAGCTTATGTGGATTAAATTACAATGGACATTTTGGTCTCAGTGCTCCTTCAAAGTGCTATTAATACTGTATTTCAGAAAACAATGACATCCGTGTCCTGTGTATCCAAATGTCTCATAGGTCATACCAAGCTCCTTTAAGTTCATTTTTGTATTGTATATTTTTTCAAAAACTGTTCAGCTTCTTATCCAAATGTGTTTACATACTATCTTACCCATGGCACACACACACACACACTTCACTTTATTTAAAAAAAAAAAAAAAAAGTTACACTATATACTAATAATAAATTGGATTAAACTGACCCAGGAAAACAAGTTACAGGCAAAATCATCCTGCAGAATACGCAACTGAGGTAATCATTTTCTTTTTGTAACGTAACAGCCATGGGCAATGAGGATATTGCTTTTTTGCTACTTTCACACCATTTTCAGAGATCACTGGTGGAATATCTTTATCATATTGTACAGAAGATACCGTAGAGGTAAAGACCAGAACAAAAGCCATACAAGACTAATCAGTATCAGAATGCTTGCCTTACATAGCTACAAGATCTACTAACATTTGTCTTGTGCTCTAGAAGCATCTGTAAAAATTAATATTTAATTCAAACAAAAATAAACAAAAAAACTTTTCACAAAGAAACACAGCTCACAGAACAAAATAAAAGTTTAAGCAAAAACAAGTCACTAGCACAAAAACTACCTCCACAAAACAAGTATCGTGCTGGTCCTTCCACAGCACGAGTAGCAATCGTTCTCTTTAGATTTTACTTTCTTTTTCTCCTCCTCTCTCTCTCTCGTTCCGCCTCGTTGAACACCCACCCCGTTCAGCCAAAGCTGTGGGTTTTTATACCTGTGGTCATCCCCAGATTAGCATACATTTGATCAATCTGGAGATGAGCACATTATGCACGAGAATTTTAACCAGCTGCTGACCACGCATTCACACGAGATGTCTGGCAGAGATGAGCTGCTAACATCGTCCTTGCCAGAACACATTTAAACTATACAATAATACATTTACCCGTGATTTTAACCCCAAACAATACATTTATCAGCAGGGCATGCCCTGCTGGTTACATGGAGGGCTCTTCTGCCCTGCCACACATGTGAATTTAAATATACAACAAGGTATAAAGCTATACAGATCCCAGGTGTTTAAGTACAAATGAGTCAGTGCAGGTTACAAGATGTACAGCAGCAGGTTATGATTTCTTCTGTCAATGGCAAAATATGTTGTAAACTAGAAATACAGACTGCACACGACAGAAAAAAAAAAAAACATTCTGTATAGTTGTGTTGGCAGTGAAATAGTTTAATTTTACAGGACCGCTGAGCTGTTCTGGGGAGTTGCTGTTCTAAGGAAACATAATTGGACATAACTATGTTTTTAGGAGACTGTGTGATCTGGTGGTTAAAGAAAAGGGCTTGTAACCAGGAGGTCCCCAGTTCAAATCTCAGCTCAAATCACTGACTCACTGTGTGACCTTGAGCAAGTCACTTAACCTCCTTGTTCTCCGTCTTTCTGGTGAGACATTCTTGTAAGTGACTCTACAGCTGATGCATAGTTCATACACTCTAGTCTCTGTAAGTCGCCTTGGATAAAGGCATCTGCTAAATAAACACATAATAATGTTTCTATATTTGCTTCAATAAAATTGAACTAAAAAATACAAATCTTAATTAAAGCAGTACTTTTTTGTTTAACCTTGATGAATATTTAAGCATGAATGAATAATGTATGTATATTCTTGTCACTTTTATCCTAATAACCTTTCACACCTAATTTTAATACTAAAAAATCAATTAACTTTTCTTAACACTATTATGTTGCACTGCTGGATGTATTGGAAGATTTCTTAAATAACAACACCATGCAAAATTGAAATCCCCAATGAAATACCTACAGTGCCGTGAAAAAGTATTTGCCCCATGTCTGATTTTCTGCATTTTTGCACATTTTAAACATTGTATTTGGTCAGATTTTTTTGTGGGCTGTAGTAGTATATAGAGGGAGTCTGAGAGAAAAAATGACACCAAAGTTTGGTGCTTCTTTCATTGTTTGGTGTGCAAGGTAATCAAACATGCAATCTTCAGGTGTGAAAAAGTTATTGCCCCCCCCTAGTTAACTCAACCCAATTAAAGGGATAAATTAGAGTCAGCTGTTTCAGTACTTTGGTTAAGAACCAGGCCTGATTTGGGCCAGCCCTGCCCAATATAAATCTGACTAAATTTGGCCCTTACCATCAGAGTGAAGTTGTCAGCACACAGGTTCTAGAGGCACATCATGCCACGAACAAAAGAAATTCCTGAAGACCTCCGGAAAAAAGTTGTTGATGCCTATCAGTCTGGAATGGGTTACAAAACCATTTCTAAGGCTCTGGGGCTCCACTGAACCACAGTCAGAGCCATATTGTCCAAATGGAGAAAGTTTGGGACAGTAGTGAATCTTCCCAGGAGTGGCCGTCCTGCCAAAATCTCTCCAAGAACAAGGTGTAAAATCGTCCAGGAAGTCAAAGAACCCTAGAACAACATCCAGGGATCTGCAGGCCTCTCTCGCCTCGGCTAAGGTCAGTGTTCATGACTCCACCATCAGATAGACTCTGGGCAAAAATGGGATTCATGTCAGAGTAGCAAGGCGGAAACAATTGCTCACTAAGAAGAACATGAATACTCGTCTCAGGTTTGCCAAAAAGCACATGGATGATTCTCAAGAGTTCTGGAGCAATGTTCTATGGACAGATGAGTCAAAAGTGGAACTTTTTGGCTGACATGGGCCCCGTTATGTCTGGCAAAAGCCAAACACTGCATTCTACAGTAAGAACTTTCACAGTAAGAATATTCTAGTAAGACCTCACCTAGAATATTGTGTTCAGTTCTGGTCACCTCGTTACAAAAAGGATATTGCTGCTCTAGAAAGAGTGCAAAGAAGAGCGACCAGAATTATCCCGGGTTTAAAAGGCATGTAGTATGCAGACATGCTAAAAGAATTGAATCTATTCAGTCTTGAACAAAGAAGACGCAGTGATCTGATTCAAACATTCAAAATCCTAAAAGGTATAGACAATGTCGACCCAGGGGACTTACCAACGGTCAAGCATGGTGGTGGTAGTGTCATGGTTGGGGGATGCTTTGCTGCATCAGGACCTGAGCGCCTTATCATCATAGGAACCATGAATTCTGCTCTGTATCAGAGAATTCTACAGGAGTTATGTCAGGCCATCCGTCCGTGAGCTGGAGCTGAAGCTGAAGCGCAGCTGAGTCATGCAGCAAGACAATGATCCAAAACACACAAGCAAGTCTACATCAGAATGGTTGAAGAACAAGAAATTGAAAGTTTTGGGATGGCCTAGTCAAAGTCCAGACCTAAACCCCATTGAGTTGTGGCAGGACCTGAAACGAGCAGTTCATGCTCGAAAACCCACAAATGTCATGCAGTTGAAGCAGTTCTGCATGGAGGAGTGGGCCAAAATTCCTCCACGGTGCTGTGAGACACTAATTATTGCTGCTAAAGGTGGCTTAACTAGTTATTGATTACTTTTTCACACGGGGGGCATTGAGTGTTGCATAATTTTCTTTAATAAATAAATAAAATATGTATCAAATTTTTGTGTTATTTGTTCACTTAGGGTCCCTTTTATCTAATATTAGGTTTTGGTTGAAGATCTGATAACATTCAGTGTCAAAAATATGCAAAAATGCAGAAAATCAGACAGGGGGCAAATACTTTTTCACGGCACTGTAAAAAAGTGTGACACAATTGAAAATATTCAACTACTCAGATGAAAAACATCTGCAAACATGTCGTCCCCCCCCCACCATCCATAATGTATTAATGCCACAAACATATTATATCCTTTGAAAGTTGTAGTTATAACTCCCTCCAGGTAGGACACCCTAAGGTAGTACACTATTTTATTATACCTACAAAACCAAGAGGCGAATGGCCCTCCAGAAGTGAAATTGCCCATCAATGCATGTATTATTCTACTGTGAGAGGCAGTTCGATGACCAAGAACCAGAATCCGCAAACCCAGATCTCAATCCAACTGAGTCTCTGTGGGATGAGCTGGGACGCTGAATTCAGTAGCTCCCACAGCCACCAACATCCCTGCACTGGTATGTGAACTGAATGACTGTTCATTGGATAATGACAGCTACCCAGCGGTATCTACGCTACATTACAGCTGTAATTCATGGGGGGGGGGGGGGTTACATATATAAAATGGATGGAACCAATATTAATCACAAAACATAACAATATATACTGAACTAAAACAAGTGCGTTACTCAGCAAAAACATTATAGACGTGGGGGGCTCCCGAGTGGCGCATCCAGTAAAAGCACTCGCTAGAGTGCAGGATGCGCTCTATAGCCTGGACGTCGCGATTTCAAGTCCAGGCTATTCCACAGCCGACCGTGGACGGAAGCTCCCAGGGGGCGGCGCTCAATTGGCCGAGCGTCGTCCGGGGGGAGGGAGCACCAGCGACCCCTGTAGTCTGGCCGGGCGCCTGCGGGCTAGCCTGTAAGCTTGCCTGTAAGCAGCCCAAAGCTGCGTTGTCCTCCGACGCTGTAGCTCTGAGGCAGCTGCACGGTGAGTCTGCAGAGTGTAAAAAAGCAGGCGGCTGACGGCACACGCTTCGGAGGACAGTGTGTGTTCATCCTCGCCCCTCCCGAGTCAGCGCAGGGGTGGTAGTGGTGAGCTGAGCCTAAAAATAATTGGGCATTTCAAATTGGGGAGAAAATAATAAAAACTAATTGGCAACGACTAAATTTAAAAAAAAAAAACCAAAAAAAAACAACAACAAAAAAAAAACATTATAGACGTGTTAATATCAATATCCCAAGGTGGAAGCAATTTCAATTACTGTTTCACACCTATGCGTCTTTAACATTTTTAAATCCCTTCTGGTTTTGCCCTGAGGGCAGCTGTTTTAGGGTACTGTTAATGCTGCCAAATGTAATGCAAGACTTGATTAATTTCTACCAAAACAATTAGCTATCTAAAGTTTCCATTCATTATATGAGTCGATAGTGTATTAAAATACTTGTCTGGGAGAACATCAGCATACATTTACATAGTTAATGAGCATTTGTGGCTAATGTATTAACGACACTTTTAAACATCAATTCAGTGTTAATAATGTTGTACATGCAAGGGTTTTTTCTTCTTCACAATAAAAAGTCTTCACAGTCAAGGTGCAGACACATTCTGGTGAAAACGTACCTCCTGGGCATCACTGTCATTCAAATGATACCTAAATATCTTGAACACTGTGAGAGAAGAGAGGCATCTGCAAGGGTATGGAGAGGATAACTTTAAAAGCTGCTGCACTCTTTGCCATCTAATCAAATAGGGCATCTTTTTTTTTTTAACCCAGCAAGGATGTAAAAGACAAAAGGTGTGTAAGAATGATCTATTAGAAATCTATTTAGCCACCTTTTTATGTGATGAACTGCTAAAAATGAAAAAATACATGCTCTTAAATAATAATTTAAAATACATTCTCTTAAATAATGTCCAGTAAATATAAATACAATACAACAGAAAACATAGCACAGAAAAGAAATAGTAAGATAACTAAAAGTAAACCAATATAGATATTAGCAAATGAGGCTATCATGTGCAAGTGTGGATTATAATGTGTCAAGACTGCACAGTGTTTAAATTGTTCTACAATATACAGGGTCATTCCATGCCAACTCAACCAGTGCTGTTGCCCGTCCATCTTAGGTTTTCCTAGAAAAATTCACCTGGGGGTTTTCAGACGTGCAGAGTTCAGAAATGATAGCTATTACTTTTTTAAAAGTGTGCCCTTCGACCTGTGACCTTGAAAAGGTCAACCTAAAGTGAGAAAGGGACCTTAACCAGAAAAATCACCTGGGTGCAGTTTAGATGCTACCATCATGTGTAGCACCTAATTCTACTCGTATTGAATAGGGCTTTTCAGAAAAAAATACTAGGAGCACCCTACTCACTTCTCGCAAATTGCCTGACGAGGGGTAACTGATGCTTTATTTCTCTTATACACATTTGAAACTACCCAAACCTTACTTAGTTGGGTTTTAAAAACTAAATTCACATTTTTTCTTAAAAAAAAACAAAAAAAAACACTTCCCTGTTTACAGCACTGTTTAAATACACCTGTCTCTGTCATCGAAGACCTCTTAAAGACTTTCAGTTGTGCCTGAAATTGACTGATTGCCTAGAATGCAGTTTTATCCGAACAGCCTAATTCTTTACCCTGTAGGGGATGCGGGTCCTAAAATGTAAGTATCTGAGACGGACGGGCAGCGATCTGTCCCTTTTCTGGTTGAGTTGGAAATGACCCTATAGTGTATTACCTTTCAAGCATTAACACCTTTAATTCATTCAGGTATGATGGGGGTGGAAGTCAAAAGAGAAGTCTCTTAGGGGCTCCTGAGTGGCGCATCCAGTAAAAGCACTCGCTAGAGTGCAGGATGCGCTCTATAGCCTGGACGTCGCGATTTCGAGTCCAGGCTATTCCACAGCCGACCGTGGACGGGAGCTCCCAGGGGGCGGCGCTCAATTGGCTGAGTGTCGCCCGGGGGGAGGGAGGGTTAGGTCGGCCAGGGTGTCCTCGGCACACCGTGCACCAGCGACCCCTGTAGTCTGGCCGGGCGCCAGATTCTCCAAATTAGACCATTACATCATCTCTTTTCAGTAATTTGTGTGTTAAACTGCTAACTAAACACCTTCAATCAGCCTGTTAAGTAATAGATTATACAGATATGCTGTAAAATGGCTCATGCAGGGCATAGACAATTTTTTCAAGTCTTGGTTTTCCTCAAACCGGAGCACTGTAGGTAGTGTTTTACTCTGCCAGGAATATATACATCCTGTACACACACACACACTAACACAATGGATACTGACACTGGTAACTACCACTTCATTTCACAAGAAAAAACACACACCAGACCAACCAAGTATTTAATTAGGGTTCCACAGTCAGGCTCAACATTTCTTTGCAAGAATATTTGATAAATACCCTGGAGAACACAAAAATGAATCATGTAAAATGTGTCATTAGACACATTCAATCTTCAACAAGGAAACTTTAAACTAAATTGTGGCCTTTTAACTTAATTGAATTGAAATAATACCCTTTAAAACAGGATTGTCATTTCATTCTGCCAGATATTCAACACAAAGAGTCCACAAACAATACCCTTGGAATCTCCATTTCTTTTATCATTGGGCATTTGTAGTTTTTCTCTACATCAGAGTCACTTTGGGAAAAAATCATGGCAGCTCAGTGTTCCATAAAAGAGTTATCTACAAAATCCTGTTTCTAACAGGTCACTGAGATCTATGACACTCATGTTTTCTTTCTTTGGAAATGCTTTTGGCTAATTTTACATATTACAATACATAGCATATGAGTTTGCTCTGGAGGTTTGCGCTAACTTTTAGAAGTTATTATTATTATTATTATTTATTTCTTAGCAGACGCCCTTATCCAGGGCGACTTACAATTGTTACAACATATCACATTATTTCACATTATACAGATATCACATTAATTTTACATACAATTACCCATTTATACAGT
This sequence comes from Acipenser ruthenus, assembly GCF_902713425.1. Lineage (NCBI taxonomy): Eukaryota > Metazoa > Chordata > Actinopteri > Acipenseriformes > Acipenseridae > Acipenser > Acipenser ruthenus. The sequence continues at coordinate 5,671,166 of NC_081192.1, read as the reverse complement.
TGGGTTTTTACTGGAGCAATCTAGGTAAAGTACCTTGCTCAAGGGTACAACAGCAGTGTCCCCCACTGGGGATTGAACCCACAACCCTCCGGTCAAGAGTCCAGAGCCCTAACCACTACTCCACACTGCTGCCCATAGTTAGGTGATGCTTGCAAAATATCAAATGTCATCTATAGTACTCCATCTGCAACACAGCATCTAGGGTAGTGTGGTATTATCAGTATAATGTTAATAATGTGTATTAAAAATAAACAACAATTTGGACCTTAGAGGGCCTCCTTCACACAGCTCAAACATGTTTGATGTTATACCACTCTATGAATTCTTTGTCAAGTATAAGGTGAGTTTCCATTTTTCTAATTAGGACAGATTCGATGCAAAAACACGAGCCTTAGAGAAAACTACAAAGTTTTACTGAATACATTGTTTGTTTGAATGTATTCTATGAAAGCAGGTGATTACTGTCTCTGATAATGACTAACAGTATTGTTTCTTTCTTCTAGCAAAAACTACAAAATGTGATTAGTTTTCAGCTGGTCAGAGATGCCTGTAAATGAAGCTGAAGTTTCCATGGAAACCATTCTGTAATAATATAGAACAGTTCAAACTCACCATCTATGTTCTGAATGTAATTTTGGAGAGGATCAATGCCTGTTTCTTGATCATCTGCTTGCAAGGGGTGTCTGGTTTCAAAATTGGGATGCTGCATCTCTACAACCAATAAGAACCTGCAAAAAGAAAACACATACACTTCAATTACTGGTATGCAAGAGAGTTCTGCTGAAGGATTAGACCCTTTGTGCTACTGAGGCTGGTTTATTTTTTATTCCAGCCCTTCCTCAGGATAGCATGCATGTATACCTGCAATTAAATGTTGTAAATATATAAAACAGCACATATCTTTTATAATGATATCTTATTTTAAAGTTAAGTATTAGTTATAAACATCAAATTGAAGTGAATATTTATAGGTGTTAAAGTTTAACAAAACAGAGCTTACCTTTGTTTTGTTTAATATTCCTATTACTTTGATTAATTATTTTGGGCTTGTATATTCTCCTCTGAAATTATAAACAAAATATCCCCATCAAATATGGCTATATATACATATATAAATATATATTTTGTTTTACTCCGACGTAATGTTTTCCTGACCCAAGGAAAGCCACGGTCACGTGCAAATTAGGTGGCCGTGCACAAAACTCAGGTAGAAATTATTGACAGACTTGGCTACACATCCCTTCAGTCATGTAATGGCCTTCTGCAGCGCCCATGTATAAAATACATTATTTAAATACTACATCTATATATTATATTAATGTATTTTAACTTTTATTGTTTGAGATATGCAAATAATGAATCTGCCTGAGGCCTAATGGAGCTGCTTGAATAAATGTTAATGTTTATCAGCTTGCCTGTGCATCATTATATTATTACCTGCAAGATGATTTCTCTATACACACACATAACAGGCTTTTCTTTTAATTATAAGGACTTACATGTAAAATGATATTCAGAGGAATTATAAACACAATCGCTATGTTAAATGAGACAAGTTTTACTGTCTGTGACACATTGAAGTATGAAAGCAGGCCTGCTCATCAGTCATTTCAGCTGTGGAGTGGCACCAAACAAAATGTTGCATTTTTTTAAAAAGCTGCAGTGTGCCACTAACGTGTTCAAATGTACGCCACAATTGTATTAATTGCTGTGGTTTAATATAGTACATTCTTCCATAGTACAACCTTTCTTGCATTGATTTACAGGAGCCTGTGTGATCCGGTGGTTAAAGAAAAGGGCTTGTAACCAGGAGGTCCCCGGTTCAAATCCCACCTCAGCCACTGACTCATTGTGTGACCCTGAGCAAGTCACTTCACCTCCTTGTGCTCCGTCTTTCCGGTGAGACGTTGTCGTAAGTGACTCTGCAGCTGATGCACAGTTCATACACTTTGTAAGTCGCCTTGGATCAAGGCGTCTACTAAATAAACAAATAATATCAAGAAAGCAGATCATGTTGTGGTCAGCGAAAAACACATCATAATCTCATCATTTAACTGTATAATATATATTATAGTATAGTGCACATGGTTTCTAATGCCTAGGAAGTGTTCCGCATTTAATTGTGGCAACACAGTAAAATAAAACATATTGTAATATCTCCCTTTTCATTTTTCCGCGGGATGAACTTTTGATATATAAAGTTTAAGAGGATATAAGTAAAACATACATAAAGTACATTAAGAACTACTATTGTTATTTGAGTATTTAAACCTGTTCAATCTTGAATTGCAACTGTAAATAAGAATTGAGCTAAGAATATAAATACAAGCTGATAATTTAAAAAAGAGACAGACATTTACATATTTTTTAAATGAAGCAGTTGCTTTAATTAATAAGACATAAATATACACAGTATTTCTAATAGTAGACACTATTTTCAATAATAGACGTTGTATTTTTAACAGACACTTTTAATAATGCGTAAACAATACATACAGTGTCTATAGTAAGTATTCACCTCCCTTGGACGTTCTCACAATTTGTTGTGTTACAACCTGAAATCTTGATGCATTTAAATGGGATTTTTTTCCTTTGATTTACACAAACCTACTCAACACTTTCAATATGTGAAAAAATGGGGGGGGTGAAAAAACAAATCAATTAAAAATAAAAACCTGAAAAGTCTTCATTAGATAAGTATTCATCCCCTTTGCTATGACACTCCTAAATAAGCTCAGCTGCAACCAATTGCCTTCAGAATTCACACAATAAGTTAAATGGAGTCCATCTGTGTGCAATAAAAGTGGTTCACATGATTTCAGATTAAATACACCTGTATCTGTAAGGTCCCACAGTTGGGTATTGCATTCAAAGCAAAGATACTACCATGAAGACCAAGGAGCTTTCAAAACAACTCCAGGGTAAAGTTGTGGAAAGGCACAGATCAGGGGAGGGGTATACAAAGATTTCAAAGGCATTGAATATCCCTTGGAGCACAGTCAAGTCGATCATTAAGAAGTGGAAGGTATACGGCACCACCCAGAATCTGCTTAGAGCAGGCTGTCCTCCCAAACTGAGCAGCCGGGTAAGAATGGCATTGGTCAGAGAAGCCAGCAAGAGGCCAATGACAACTCTGAAAGACCTACAGCGTTCCATGGCTGAGATGGAAGAAACTGTCCATGTGTCAACAAAACTCAGGTACTCCACATGGAGGCCTGTATGGAAGCCATTTCTGAAAAAAAGCCCATGTAAAATCCTGCTTGGAATTTGCAAAAAGGCATGTGGGAGACTCTGAAAAGATGTGGCAAAATATTCTGTGGTCCGATGAAACAAAAATTGAACTATTTGGCCTAAATGCAAGCGTTATGTCTGGCGCAAACCCAACACAGCACTGTGAAGCATGGTGGTGGCAGCATCATGCTATGGGGATGCTTTTCATCGGCAGGGACTGGGAAGCTTGTCAGGGTAGAGGGCAAAATGGATGACAACTTTCATATACTGACAACTTTGTGATGGCTACCAAGCAGCATCTACTGTATATAAATAAAAAGCTGAATTCAGGAGCTGTAAAACTTACAAAAGGAAAATTAAAAAGGTAAATGTGGAACACCTCCGAGGCATTAGTACTATTTGTAGTAGTGATTGCAATAATAAAATAATAGGCCTAATCTACCCACTACCAAACCACACCCCAGTCTTGACTGCTCATGAATATGCATGACAGTGGCAATTTCTGACAGCACTTCGGCAATAAAGAGCTCGTCAGGCCAGATGAAAACATCAACTGCAGAAATAATAACATGTATGTGTTAAGGAGGGGTGTGTCTAAATAAATCTAGGTGAATCGTGTTTAAAAATGCAATCGTTTTAAAAAGAGAAGGCTTGGAATAGGAAATGAGGCAGATTTTAAATGTCAAAGTATATGATTTATTTATTTATTTATTTATTTATTTATTTATTTATTCATTCTTGTACAAAATGACTTTGGTGTCCCAGTTGTTTAAGTCAGAGCTGGGAACCCTATTTGCGACTTTTTAGGGAATGCTTTGCGGCTGCAGTTTTTGTTTGCAGTTCAAGCGTAGATGAATATGTATTCATGCATAAATTCACAAATAAGGGGTGGAGATCAGGCAAATCAGGGTTATCAAATATTATAATTAGATGTACGAAAGCTGCAGACAATTGCATCCATTTTTTAAGAACTCTTGAAACCATGTTTTAAACAGTCACAATTGTTGCTGGCATTTCCCAGTCTGCCTTTTCTTGTGCGTTGCCAGTTGTGCTCAGTGCATTTTTGAGGCGAACAGCCAAATACCTATATTTCCCTAAAAGCAGGGTGTATTTACAAGCCTTGAAAACAGATTTCTATGACATTTCTGAACAATACAAATTAGTGGTATAATGCAACATTTGTTGCTGGTCCCTTGAAATTCGTATTAACGAGAATTGACTGTCCTCCTATAAGTATCATAACTTGTCAATGTAGCACCATGATCTATTTTGTGTTAATTGTCTGCGAAGTTAATAGTAATAATAATAATAATAATAATAATAATAATAATAATAATAATAATAATTACAAAAACACTAAAATCATTTATTTTATGCTACCATACCAGTAGCCTAAGTAAAAAAGTGCGCTAGGTGTTCATTTGATTTACTACTGTACTGATTTATACATTTTTTCACTGTGTCGCCTACTCAAAACACATTAGTGTTATTTCAGCACAATGATGTATACATTTAACATTAAGCACAATAATGTACGTGTGTGTGAATTTTTTAATTTTTGTTTTTAAACCCGACACCTCCTAATGTTGGACAAACATATCCGGTTTAGTGAGGGGCTACTGTATGATTATGAAAAGCTTTTGATAGAAACACATTTTTATTTGGGGGTGAAGGCTGGGGTCCCCCACTATAGATTCGGATGGCAATAAACTGCCTTTTATTTTTATACATAATATATATATATATATATATATATATACACAAAATAGATAAAATGAAGACGGAACAGAATGCATTGTACAGATGACGTTTACATTTAACAAAAATAATGTTATTTTGATTCTTGTCCTTGCAAGTATAGAAGTTATCTTTTGGGCACCCTCTGCTGCAGCAAACCACAACTCAGCTCCCGCTATTTATTTGAACAATGTATGCTTTCTTATTTTTAAGCATCTTTAAAATCACTAGACACAGTAATACATTTCTTTGATGTGCAAGCCAAAAAAAAATAACAAACTTTAATCAATTAATTAAATATATTTCATGCAAGTACTTCATATATTATACCAGGTGACCTCGGTACTGTACGGCACAGGTCCACAGGTTCACAGTTACCACAGGTAGCAATGTACTGGGATGTCCATCTGTACAAGCTGGCTTCACACGGGGAACAAGGCTGCAGTGGGACGTAACTAACAACAGGCTGTAGTGCACAAATACATGTGATTAGTATAACTAATACAGCGAATATTCTCAATATCACATATATTGCGTGTAAAACAAAATACATGCAAATATAAGGCAGAAAAGAACTGGGCTCTAAATTATATGTTTGTATGGGGGGGGATTATGGGTAGAGCTGGTAACAGCAATGCAACCTTTTTTTCAGTATGGCCTAATGCACATGTCTATGAACAATATCTAGTACCAAAAAGTAAAACCCTGATATAGAGGATTAAGCATTAGTTAAACCTCCGCTGAGTTAATCGAAATCCAGCCAAGCATTTAAATAAACCAGAAAGCATTTTCCGACAACTTTTTGTTTTACAGCTGTATACCCTAGAGAAGAATTACAAAATATATATTTATTTCCATTTAACAGTAGCATGAAGATTGTGTTGTACTGTGTGAAAGTTTAAATGAAGGCAGGAGTCCTTCACAGGGTATACAGACAGTCTTGGGATTTCTTGTCTCTACTTCTCCACTAAATGCTATTAAACTGAAAATAATTCTCTCAATCCAAACCCACACAAACATTAGGCCTTTGCTTATTCAACATGCAGCACTTCCTGTACATAACACACATCTACTAATCAGATTTACAGGACACTTAAGTTTCAAATAATTTAGTATTAAATTAAATCATCCAAATAGCTGAATATTTAATGGTATTAGACTAAGACTATAAAAGTGGTATTATGTATTTACTCACAACCTCCCCCAAACAGTTAATGTGGCATCAGGGGGTCTGACCCACACAAAAGTAAGCCCATTTACACAACATGTTAAATTATTGATAAATCATTTATTTTAATAGATGTTATTCAATATTTAAAAATAAAACAAAAAATGGACAAAATGAACTAAGGTAGTATATGGGATATATATATATCTTTATTTATGTAGCGACTTTCATAGTGGACCACCATCACAAAGCGCTTTACAGAGGTAGACTTTGAGCTATGCATTATATGCAGAGCCACTTGCAATAGGACATTGACTGAAGATCTCATCCGCAGGACGGCGCACAAGGAGGTTAAGTGACTTGCTCAGGGTCACACAGTGAGTCAGTCAGTGGCAGTGGTGGGATTTGAACCGGTGACCTTCTGGTTACAAGCCCTGGACTTTAACCACTGGACCACACTGCCTTATACAGACTTTCCTTTTTAATGTTCTTGGATTTAAATAAAAAAAATAAAAGTGCTGCTCACTCAGAGTCAGACTACACAGTTATATGCGACATCAGTGTTCAGCCTATGAAACTTTATTTAGTTTATTGAAACAGAATCCAATCCCTTACACAGTTTTCCCCTTCTGGCTGCAAAGGCGGCAGGGGCTCCTCCCCTTCTGGCTGCAAAGGCGGCAGGGGCTCCTCCCCTTCTGGCTGCAGCGGGGAAACCAGCAGGCATGCTCCCTCTGCTAGTAGCGGCGATGGAGGCGGAACCAGCAGGTACTCTCCCTCTGCTGGTGGAGGTCGGAGCGGCACATAGTCCTCCCACGGTAGAGGAGGTGGAACCAGCAGGTATTCTCCCTCTGCTGGCGGAGGTGGGAGCAATACACAGTCCTCTCACGGTGGTGGAGGCGGAACCAGCAGGTATTCTCCCTCTGCTGGCGGATATGGGAGTGACCCACAGTCCTCCCACGGAGGTGGAAGTGGAACCAGCAGGTATTGTCCCTCTCCTGGTGGGTACCTGGGTTGTGGACATTTGGTCTTCCCCCTCTTGGGCTGTGGACGCACCGACTCCCCCCTCTTGGGCTGTGGACGCACCGACTCCCCCCTCTTGGGCTGTGGACGCACTGACTCCCCCCTCTTGGGCTGTGGACATTCGGGCTCCTCCCACTCAGGCGCAGGACGTTCTGGCTCCTCCCACTTGTCTCCTCTCCTGCAGCTGTAATTCCAGTCTTCGGGGAGGGGGCAATTAACTGGGAAATGCCCCCGCTCCCCACAGATGCAGCAACAGTATACATGGCTTATGCTGTGGAGGAGGGCTTCCCAGCTGATCTCCTCCTGTGCCTGCTGTTGCAGCTGCTGCTGTCTGCAGCTCTTCCTCCTTCTTCATCCCATCCTCCCTTCTCACTCTCCTTTTCTCCACACGTAATAATAAAAAACGAAAAAACGATTGGGTGGCTAGGCGGTGACGTCAAGGCAGAAGCAGGAAGGGAAACAAACTGACACCAGTAATACTGCAGTTTCAAAATAATAAAGACACGGTGGCGCCGTTTATTCAAATACAAAAATAAATAAAAGGTTTTAACAAAAAGACTTGCTCACAGAGCGAAAATAAAAGTTTAAACAAAAATAATCAAGAACACGAAACACAGGTCAGGCTGGGCAGTAGCCTTCACTGTTCCTGTATTACTATTTAAGTTTTGTTTTGTCTCTCGTTCCTCTCGCTCTCTCCGCTCCTAACACACCCACCTCCCAGAGTGCAGAGAGCTGCAGGCTTTTATAGCGTGGCCGAGGGGTTTAACTGGCCACAATCTGCACAAGTTTATTAATTACTGTGGATGGGGCTTCCCATCCACGCTACTAAACAAAATAACAAAACCAGCGGCGCTTCGCCGTCAATACATTTCTAAATAAATACAAAAATAACAAAACACACGGCGCTTCACCGTCATATACAATAATAAATCAAAAAACACAAATACAAAATAACACAGGGGAAACCCCGTTCTAAAATAAACAAATACATTTAACTTTCTACAGCCCTGCTACAGTAACAAATAAACAGCAGTGTTACCTAGGCTACATGTGTAGGTCTACTCTAAAAAAATATAACGAACAGGTAAAAATTATGCAACAATATATTTTTTTAATTCAACAATTAAAAAAAAAAAAAGAACGAAGGAAGCTCAATGCATCAATTGTCTTGTCTTTCAAACGACTACGTAACTTGGTGCACAAAATACCTGCAGCTGAAAAGTGCCCTTTTGGACTCCACGCTGGAGGTGGAATTGCAGCAGAAAGTCATATGCTAACTGCAAGTACAGCCCCTGTCTCCCACCGTCTTCAAAGAGGGACATTTCTGTTTTGATGCAGTTAATCAAATTGGACCTGCTGGTAATGTTGTTGTACTTTATTATTATTATTATTATTATTATTATTATTATTATTATTATTATTATTATTATTATTATTTATTTCTTAGCCGACGCCCTTATCCAGGGTGACCTACAATTGTTACAAGATATCACATTATTTTTACATACAATTACCCATTTATACAGTTGGGTTTTTACTGGAGCAATCTAAGTAAAGTACCTTGCTCAAGGGTACAGCAGCAGTGTCCCCCACTGGATTGAACCCACGACCCTCCGGTCAAGAGTCCAGAGCCCTAACCACTACTCCACACTGCTGCCCTACTTGTAGCTGCATAGCCAAGTTTAGCTGCTCCTTCATGGTTAGAGACTATCATGTAACTCACATGCATGCGGCCGGGGAGGCAGTCAGGTCGATGTGTGTGCGTCACTCACTCACTGCAGACAGACAGCAGTCGGCCTGCACTGCTCAGCAAGTCAGCGCAGAGTCTCACAATCACTGCCGCAGTCAATTGTTTTTCATTAACCACAATCCTGAAATCCCGGTATTTCATGTTTTCAATGTTTGGATTTCGGGACTAGAAAATTGTCTGGGATCCCAGGATTGGATTCCCTGTTCCTGTTATTGCAGGATAACAAGGGTTGGATATATGGTAATACATTGTTAATATGTTAATACTTCTTTAAAAGAGCTGCTATTTCGGGTGCAGTTCGGGTGGTTCGGGCTAATCAGTGTAAATGTAGACACTACATTTTAACTTATTATAAAATCACAAAAACAGATCTTGTACTGTGGAACTCAAAAAAGTGTTTGCCACTTCAGTTCCATGGTAATATATAAACCAAGACATGAAACCGAGATATTACAACAATTTTCATTTGTATTTATTAAATTATGCTATACTCACTGTCAAGAAAATGTTCTTGCCTTCATTGACTTTTTCCGTCAGATCAAGAGTTTGATCTGCAAAATAGAAAAGTGATGACATTGTTAGAAATGTTAACCTTGCACTACAATGGACCCTATTGGCCAGGCACCCAATGAGCTCAAAGCCAGCGCCTGGAGGGCTGGCCTTTGTCCTCCAGCGTTAGGTAGCTTGCCGACTGTTGCTGTAGAGCTCCTGGATTTAAAGAGACAATTGGCTCAGCAGTGGAATACAGTATTTACACAATACTCATGTTTTCATGTTTTTTTTTTTTTTTTTATCGATTCCATGTTTTATATATTTACAGATTGTATATGAATCCAGGAATTGCATATCAAATGTCCACAGTAAGTTTCAGCAAACAAGTGGACCTCAAAATGGTTCAGCCAATCAGGTGTCAGTATCAGTAACAAACTGTTCGCAGTCGCCAACAGGGTTTAAAGCAAAAACTGGCATATGTAGCATTCACCTTTAACTTGTGTATACAGAGGCAAAACTATGGCAAGGGAAAACCACTGACCCTAACATTGACACCAGTTTCAAAAGTCTCACTGAGCATGCACACAACGGCTGCAGTTTACTATTCCACCACAGATGGCACTATAACACAGGGTATTAAGTGAAATCCAGAGCTAGATAATATGAGATGCTTTCCTAACAAGATTATTATTATTATTATTATTATTTATTTCTTAGCAGACGCCCTTATCCAGGGCGACTTACAATTGTTACAAGATATCACATTATTTTTACATACAATTACCCATTTATACAGTTGGGTTTTTACTGGAGCAATCTAGGTAAAGTACCTTGCTCAAGGGTACAGCAGCAGTGTCCCCCAGCTGGGATTGAACCCACGACCCTCCGGTCAAGAGTCCAGAGCCCTAACCACTGCTCCACACTGCTGCCAGATGATCAGATATATGCTGGTCTTTCAACATTACACCCACGTTCTTTATGAAGGACACCGATTTAAATGGTGTGGCATGAGGACATTATTCCACATGTATTATTATTATTATTATTATTATTATTATTATTATTATTATTATTATTATTAATGTATTCATATAAGTAACTTGTATATTAATGCTAATATTTAATTTATCAATACTTCAATTCCATAGTCAAATATAAAAAAAATGAATTTTTAATATTACGTAGTAAAATACAAAATGTGATATTTAATTTATTAACATGAATAATGAGATTCCATAGTCAAATATTAAAAAATGAATTTTTAATAATAGAAAACCATAGAGCATGAGATACAAAGGGGGTAGCAGGTAAAAACCCAATATATGCTCTTTAGCCAAACAATTTCAAATTAAAATAATTATAATAATCATTATTAGTTTTAGATCATTTCTTTGTATTATAAAAAAATATGTATCATATAAATTGATCACTACCATCAGGTTTAGGGAAATGATGAATGCCATTAGTAAAAATAATCATATATATAGCAGGTTTTTTTTAAATCCAGAGGCAAATGCATCTACACTGATATTTTGACATATTTATGAAGGTGCACAGGATATTTGCAGAATGGCAGCATTTTCAGTTTTCTTTTTTTTCTCTCACCACAGATGGCAGTATAACATAGGGTATTTTAATAGCTTTCTTAGCCTAGCTCTACCACAGCACTAAAGATCCTGCTTCCAAGCATTTTCTATCATGATGCAGGTCAGCCACACATCTGTACTACATGTACTTACAAAATAACCAAAATTCATTACAGCAAGCGGGTTTTAGCATGTTTAACTTGTACATCGTTTATGTGGAAGAAAAATGTAAGGTGTTTATTTAACCATTTATAATTAGCAATAAGCAGAGTTCAAACTAGCCAGCAGTCTTTCTTTACACTGTAACGGACAACTTTTAAGCAGCTGGTTCCCACAATGTAATTTAAAGAGCAGAAGATCAGTGTCTTGTCCACTGTTAATGGTTTTGTGCAATTCTGAATATTGAAGCTTGTCGCAATAGTACTGTATGTCTGTAGGCTTGATCCATGACATGACGACATAAATGCTTTGCAGACAGTAGCATGCTCCAATTGTACTTACATTTTATAATTTCAGGCCAGTCAGTGTACTAGTGATTGTAGAGTCAATTAATAATTTAAAGTTCTGTAACCAATGAAAAAAAGTTTTGATAAGAATAGAAAATGCATCTTTCGTGAAATAATGTAACTTCTGTAATCTGAACACGCAGTTGACAAAGATCTCTGCAGATTAGCCCATGTACCCTATCTAAGAACTGAATTGTCTGGATGACTATCTGACGAGAAATGAATTTCTCAACTTGTTATATTAGCATTAATAAGCAGTCGGCAGTGAAGTGCAAACAGTTTATAAATTCCCTTTAGGTTAAAATTCTGTTAATAATGGCTGGTTATGAAGTAATGGACCTTGATAACTGAACTCTCTGAAATGATACAATGTCACTTTGAATTATGTCTCTCTCTGTAAAAAGTAAATGGCATTAAACGATTCGTATATACTGTAAGTGTTTTACACTGAATCTCAGTGCATAATAATCAATTGTCAGGTACTTACTTAACTCTGAAATGGCAACACACTTACTAGGTAACACATCATGTGACAGTCTATGCACACCCAGTTTGCTTAACTGTTGTCTCTGCTTCTCATTATATAAAAGTCACCTATCTGAAAGTAATTTAAATTTGAAAACCTCAAACTGTCAAAATGACTGCCCTGGCAGTGCTAGTGTTAAATGCTTGATTGATTCTGTTGTTTACCTTGGCAAGCAAGCGCTGGCATTCAGAGGGCACGATGAAGGCACCAATTCCTCAACTAGAGATCATTATGTGGAATTACTTTCTCTGATTTCTGACTACGACAGCATGTTAAGCAATCGCTTGTCAATAGCCACATTATTCTTGGGTACCTCCAGATTCAAAAGCAGAAGTACAGGAAGCAGTGTTCGCGCTAGGCCGCGCCATTGCGCCAGTGCCCCCCTGAAATAAAAAATGTCCAGCTGAATTTCTCTTAACGCGCCCGTATGTCCCCCTTCCCAGACGAGACGCAATACCAATACACAGTAAATTAATGCATTTTGTATTAACATGATATGTCTGACGACAGGCTAATATTTTTTACTTGTTTGTTTACACTTGCGTTTTCATATACAACTCCCGTGACATATATATATATATATATATATATATATATATATATATATATATATATATATATCAGTGTATGTGATTTTATACAGCACTGTATATAATACATCTTGCATTGAGACAACACCACTGGAATCGTGGTTTCTTCTATGCAGCGGTTTTTAAAATGGGGTACGCGAGAAAAATTCTGAAATGGCAGACAACGCATTTTACTTAGTACCACTTCCCAATCTATTGCAAACTTTTATCATGTAATCAACTTTTAATCGCTAACACCAGACTGCTGTGCTGTAACCGAGCGTTCAGTGCATACATGGCTAATTTACATATTAAATATGTACGTTATAAATAAACCCTGTTATTTAAATGTCATATAAACAGTTGGGCGGTTACTGCAGTCTGTCTTTGGGATAATATACAGTGTGTATATATATATAAAAACTAAAAAGTCTTTAACTCATTTTATTTCCTGTGTGCATTCATGCCTTGTAGTGGATATATATATTTTTTTCAATGACCCAATTAAAGTTTATTGTAACTTAAGTACTATTGGTTCATTTCAATGTACATAATGTATGGCCAATCAGAAACCGAAGTATTGCCATGCGGTCTAATTTGACAAGCCGTTACGTCTGGTGTGAGTTTTTAGTTTTCAATCCAGTGAACTAATATGGATTGTTGGTTCAATACTAGTACATTACTAGCAAAAAATAATACTAGCAAAGGGCGATCAAGACGAAATACCATCAGAGATTAAAAAGACCAAAAATGTCTTGAGACTGAAGCTCTCTCCAATTTCCTAGCCATCATCAGTGATTTGTGTGGTAACAAGCAGGGACATCCATCACACTGATACTAGGTATGCGTTTTATTATTGTTTTTTTTTTAATTAGCATCAGTACTGTATGTTTTAGTCACCAAGAATTAAAAAAATGCCAAAATGTTATCGTAATGAGGTCAGCTGTAGAGAGTCGTGGATAGTGAACTTTTCTTTGCCGCCTTTTCTGTAATTTTATTATCAATAAAAATACATGATTGTCATTTGCTATCATGGAATAGTCCTATGTCATTTCTGAGTGACTGAGTTTAGGACGGAGGCTTCGTTGATTTTAATTAAATTAGTAGTTACAATAAAATTATGATGATGTTTCCAACAACTAGAAACCTGTTTGAGGGACTATTTTTTATCCAAAAGTAAATATATATTTTTTCCATATTAATACTGTAACTTTTATAATTTTATCCATCACACACTCCAAGGCTTCTACGTTTTTGTTCTATCATGCTATTGTACAGACCTTTTTTTCTGTTTTGATTTTATTATGACTCTCAGATGGGGGTACGTGGTGGACTACTTTTTTTGGAAAGGGGTATGCAGCTTAAAAAGATTGAAAACCCCTGTTCTAATGTGATTTGGTACAATGAATATCCTCTACTCAATGATACACCAGCATCACTGTGACACATTTCCCAATATTTTCCCCAAAAGTGACAGTGAGTATTGTAGAGACAGCTTGGTTGTATTACAGTTTTATTTTTTGTTCTTCAGAAGCAAAAGGTCAGTAAACTCTGCTGGCATATTTAAAAACAAACAAAAATAAGAAATGGTGGTTGGTTATGAATTATCAAACATATTGACCCCCTCACTGAAGAAAATGTCCCCCTAAAATTTAGAGTGGGGGCCAAATTGACCCTCAGTCTGTAAGTCCTGGAGCAAACACTGAGGAAGCTGTACGTAGCTGTAATGGTGGATTAGGACGATGGAAACGCAATTCAGCTGTGTTGTGTTTTCAGGAATGTGACAGTGGCAAGAAAGACCAGTGCTGTGAAAATGTGTTACATTTACTAAAATAATAATAAAAACGCTTTTAAAAAGAACAAATTCCCATTGGGCTTTAAAAAAAATGTTTTTAAATATATTCTATAGATATTTTTGAGAGAACCCATCAAATTGTTTTTCCAATAAAATGTTGTTCTCTACAGCAGTCCTATTTTGGTAGTGACTGTGGTCGAAACATTATATGAGTAATGCAGATATGATGCTTAGCTAGCAACTGCATTTTGGATACAGTAATTGTGTATTACTGTGATGAGGTATCTCCGATCTCAGAACACCTGTCTGTTGTTTATCCTCAACTCGCCTACAAGTAGATTTTTTCTGTTCAGCTCAGTATCATCACCTTCAGAAAACAGCTGACAACATTTCCTCTGGCCATTAACATTTCACCAGCAACAAAAATAAATGCCAACTGCCCATGATCAAGCCAAATGAAATCATACCACAAAATGCCAGAGCTTTTTTGTACTATGGAGTCATTGTAGAGTTTTTTAACACACTGGGTAATAGGTTATACACAAACATGAAAAATAATTTGAAGATTAGACTTTATTAATAACTCACTTTACATAAAGAAACATAGTATTCCTTTGTCTGTAACATTGAAAAAATATGTTGTTTGTCACAACAAATAATACCTAAGGGTAACTATACATGAATTTTAAAGGCTCTGGAAAAAAATAGTCCATTCACAAAAAGTTTTCTCTCAGGAAGATACTACATTGTCATTAATTTTATTTGTTTTCTCTTTTGTCTGCAGCAAAATGCAGGAATCTTCTGCTTGAAGATACAAACCCTAATGGGCTCAACAATACTAATACAGGATACCAGTGATCCTAACGACAATTTAATCTCCAGTACTGCAAGGAAATGTGCGAAGAGTGACAATTACGATTTCACTCTAATCACTGTATGACTCATGGGAATAGGTGGAATTACAATGGTTAACACATTTATCTATCTACTGGCTACCTAGAATATGAAATCACCTATTAAAACCATTCCAATCAATGCAATAAAATACCAGTCAGAGGGGGGTCTGTAAAGCCTAAGAATCAACTTGTTATTTCAGCAGTCTCTAGAAACGTTGCCAGGAAGTTGACTCCTGTTTCATAGGGCTTAACAGTGTTCTGGCTGTAAAATTACAGCACATCTGAACTCACTAGTCAGCGACCTCATTTTGAAAGAGACAAGACCATTATTATTATTATTATTATTATTATTATTATTATTATTTATTTCTTAGCAGATGCCCTTATCCAGGGCGACTTACAATCGTAAGCAAATACATTTCAAGTGTTACAATACAGGTAATACAATAAGAGCAAGAAATACAATAACTTTTGTTCAAGCAAAGTATAAGTGTGACAAACCACAATTCAATAATACAGCAGATAATAGTGATAGTTACATTAGGGTATGATTAAATAGTGATAGTTACATCAGGATATGATTAAATACAAAGTACTGCAGGTTAAACACTTGGCAGATTACAGTATTCTGAAGTACAGGATTAAATGCAGTAAAATAGGGGCAGATAAGAGCAAAATAAAGCACATTTACATGAAGAATGATAGTGTCCATGATATGCCACCAATTTTTCTTAAGGCTCAGATAAGTTAATATCTGCAAAAACACCTTTGTTCCATTAAACATGAAACTACTTCCATTGTAAATGTTTAATTTATGGATAACACTTCTCATCTTATAGATCCTTTTCCTTTAAACTTCTGAAATCCTTAGAAAATCAGATGGCCCATCTTGAAAAAAAAATGAACAGTTATTTGTGCTTTTTAAATATAAGTACTGTACACGGACTGATAAAGATAATGATTCATTAACCCTGACCTCTTTCAATGAAACTATTGTAATAAAAATAGCCTTGCCGATTAAGGTATCAGCTGTTTGCAGTTCATAACTGCTAAGGAGCCCCTGTATGTACGGTCATACCTGCTGATTGCTTTGTATGCCACTGTTATAATCTTGGGCAGTTTCAAAAATCATCCCGTGGGTTTTTACCTGCTGAAGCCCATTGGCATGGATGCAATAAGAACAGCGATTACTGTATTCCGTGACAAATATTAACAGGTGGATAAAATGTACAAGAGGATGGACTGGAAGCAAATTAAAATTCACTGAATCTTGAATTCAATTTTAATGGAATTTGCAAATCAGCAACTGGCATGCTGGCTAAGAACCAGATATTACCAGTAAGCTGAATGTGTTTCCTGTTTGAGCTTTTTATTTTGAACCTGCAAAGGCTAGTTGGTGTACATAGATACATTATAATTTAAGGAACGACAACTACATTTCCCAAAACAATTCCCATATACTACAACTTGAAACACAGACCTGCAAAACATGATGCATTTGGCCTTTGGGGTTTTGTAATTTTTTTTCTTAATTTAGAATCTCCAATTATTTGTAATTTTCTCCCAATTTGGAATGCCCAATTATTATTATTTTTTCTCTGTCACCGCGGTGATTCCCCACACAGCTCAGGGACCCGAGGCTCAGTGGGCATGCTCCGATCCCATGAGCCAATCGGCGTCTTTTTTACACCCAGGAACTCGAGAGTGGATGTCCGCAGGCTACTGGCCTCTGGAGGACAAAGACCCGTCCTGAACCAGTTGATTTTTTCTATTTGTAAAGATTCTGCGGTTTCAGGAAACCAGCCTGCTGATTGTTCTCCACTGTTATTAGTGCAGCCAGCTCAGTTCAATTTGAACACTCTCGAACTGCACACTAATTCAGACTGCAGCCACCAGGGCAGACCGTTAGTTTAAACTTTCAACTTTCAAAACAATAGTCATTATATCACATTTAAGTTTTTTTTTTTTAAGTTTTTTTTTTACTGTTTTAACAGTAAGTAGAAACTTAAAATTATGAAAAAGTTTCATAGTTTATGGAAAAATAGTTTATTTCTCAAGTTTTTTCTTCTTCTTTTCCCCCCATCTAAGGTATTATAAAACATTTAAAAAACTTTCCTTCTTGCCAAAATGTCATTATAAATTCAAACAACAGCAGTATTATAGTTACAGAGCAGTCATTTCCACTTAAGATTCTTCAAAACAGATGTATTAACAACAACTAACATTTTATTAAGAGGCATATGTTTTGATACGTATATTATAGGGTTAGGTCTGCGGAAAGTGGTAGTTGCTGTAACCTCATGTGGGGATGGTCTGGAACACCAAGTTGGGAACTTTGAACAGGGAATTTTTATAATTGTCAGTTTTATTTAAAATCTCATTTTAGGGATGACTACCATCGTTTTTATTATGCTTACTGCTTGACTAAGTGTCACCTTTTCATGTCTGATAGAATAGCAGTTTAAATATTGCATTAGAAAATATGTCCCACCCCGCAAAAGTATAAAAGCACAGCCTAGTTTAAAAATAATGTTCCTCTATAGTTTGTTATATCACATGGAAGCCTCCTTGGCAGGGCTGTATCAAGCTGGCTATCATGAGGGATTCCCCGTATGACCTTCACATATTTCATGAGTAAGCAAAAAATTAAGTGTTTTGCAATATCGATTCCAAAGTACAGGACTTACCGATTGTGATGAAACATTTATACCTCGCTATGGAACTGGAATCCTCATATGACAGTGTGGTGGGGTCCCCCCGCCCCTGTGCGTTTTATGTATTATTTTGTTGTATTATTATTTAAATGTACTGTTTTGTGTTTATTTAAAAACATGCTGTTTTATTGTTATTGTTTACAGCCTGCATGGGGTTAAAATGCCCCATCCAGATAAAATCGTGAGAACACGTGGTCAACAGCGAGTGATTATTGACAAATTGGCCGTTGACCACGCAAATGAGAAAACCCTGAGCCGAATGTGGTCGATGGATAAACTAGGCAATTGATAACCAGTTAATCCTTCGGCCACAATGTAAAAATAAGCAGTTTTTCTGAAAAGGGGTTGAGTGCGTTCAGAGACAGAACAGGTCATGAGTAGGAGAGAAGCATAAAGAGAAAGCAATTGCTACCCGTACAGGTTTTACACCAGCATGATACTTGGTTCTGGGTCTGTTTGTTTTGGCCACTGTGCTTTTTTGTTTAGTACCAATGTTTTGTTCAAACTTTTTGTTTTGATTATTTATTATTAAACCGTGCATCATCACTTGCATACCTCAGTGCTGTGTCTGTCTCCTCCCTGGTCTGAAGTCACCCGCAAGGCACCGTGCCACAGACAGGAAGGGACGCAGAATACCATAAAACAAAATTCAAAAGTAGCATACATTTTTATTTTAAATGTTTCAATGCGTTATAACAAATGTAACGAAAAAATGGCATTTCTGCGATCAGCTTTAGAACAGCAGGTGTGATAGACGTGATGGCGATACGTAGGCAATCCTCCAAAGAGTCTCATGTCAGCCTGTTTCGTGCATCTGTTTTATCACATTAATTGTGGAATAAGCCGCTTTGCAAATGTAAGTAGATCCAAACAAGGAGAGCACAAACAGAGCCAGCTTCTTCATGGTCACATAGTTCTCTGGACATATATAGGCAGACCAGAATGATTCCAGATTTTCTTTGTTAATTAATTCAGTTTTCAGCAACGACGATGCCTGCAAATCTACTAGTTCTAGTAGATCACAGACTAAACCGATTATGTCCCTGGGAATGCTGAAGTTGCCAAAGCGAGCACTGAAATTGTCTTTGAGGTGTACAGTAAAGTCTGTCATACGGCCGGTGACTATCGTTAGTAGCAGTTTTTCGACCAGGTCGATGATGGGTTTGTCTCGTCCTTGTAATTGTAGATTGAGAGCATTGAGGTGGCAAAAGATGTTGGTTAGGCATGCCACCTTTGCAATGAACTCTTTGTTTTCAAGCATGGTAAGATACTCAGCCGATTTCTAGTGATTCCTTCTTGGAACCTCTCGAAAACTAGGAAGTCGCAGGAAGTCGCACACTTGGTTCTGAAGCCCACAGAACTGCTGCAGTGAATTGCCCTTGCTCAACCATCGTACATCATTGTGGAGGAGCACATCGTCATAGCTCGCTTCATGTGGCTCAGATGAAATGAATAATTTCCCTGCATTAGCTGAGCACACAGCACACTTTGATGCGGAGCTAATGCAGGAAGTCGCACTATCAAATCTTTGTCTGCCAACCATGGAAAGGGGCCCCATCGATAACAATAAGTGTTTTCGAGTGACAGTCCGTGCTGTTTGAATAGTACGTTCAGCCTTTCAAAACTTATGTCACCAGTGGTGTAGTTTCAGACGTTCTAACCCTAACAGCTCCTCTCGAAGGTTTCAGCCAGCAATGTACCCGACGTACACGCACAGCTGGGCTACGTCGGTGTTGTCAGCTGATTCGTCCAGCACTACTGATATATACTCAGCACGCTTCAACCCCCCCAAAACAAGGCTGGACGTCCTCTGCTAAAACTGTTCTTGCTGACAGAGGTATTTTGCTTCACAATGGTCATAATGCTAGCTTTTGAAATCACCTCTTCGAGAGCTGCCACCATACATTCTTTGAAGGTTTCTGCATCAATAAATGGCTTGTTTTTTCGTGATAAGATCCGTGCCACCATAAGTGGGGCGGCAGTAGCCTCCTGTTGCTGTGTAGTATAACTAACAAGGATCTTACTCCTACGATTATAGCTTGCAACTAACGTGTCAATTCTCTCGCCGACCATTATTATTATTATTATTATTATTATTATTATTATTATTATTATTATTATTATTATTAATCATTTTTTAGCAGACGCCCTTACCCAGGGAGACTTACAGTTGTATACAAAAAAAAAATACATATCAATAATTACAGTACAATTAAGCGCAACATACAAAATACAATGACTTCAGTCCTAATAAGAGCAAATACAAAACACAGTACGATTTGATATCGGGGCAGTTCAAGAGCAGATAACAGTGTTGATAGTTACATCAGGGTTAGATACAAGTGCAAGTGAAATACAAAATACTACAGATTGGTTTAAGTGCAGGATTAAATACAGTAAAATAGGGAGCAGATAAGCGCAAGTTAAAGTGCATTAAAGGCCAGAGCAGTGCCAGAGATTCCCAGGTCAGCGAGACAGGATAGGAGAATAGAGTGATTGACAGTGTCAAAGGCAGCAGAGAGATCGAGGAGAATTAGGACAGAGGAGAGAGGCAGCATGGGCAGAGTTTAGTGAGTTTGTGACAGACAGGAGAGCAGTTTCAGTGGAGTGAGTAGAGCGGAAACCAGTTTGGATAGGGTCGAGTAGAGAGTGGTTAGATAGGAAAGCAGAGAACTGGCGGTGTACTGCCCGCTCGAGGGTTTTAGAGAGGGAGGGTAAGAGGGAGACAGGACAGTAGTTCTGGAGGGAGGTGGGGTCGAGGGTAGGTTTTTTGAGGAGGGGGGTGATAGAGGCTTGTTTGAAGGCAGAGGGAAAGAGGCCAGAGGAGAGAGATGTTGAGAAGGGAGGAGATGAAGGGGAGTAGAGCAGGAGCAGCAGCTTGAAAGAGGTGAGTGGGGAGGTGGTCCAGGGCACATGTGGTGGGTTTGTGGCCCTGGAGTAGGGAGGAGAGGTCAGTCTGAGAGGGGAGAGAAGTTAGAGAAGGAGGGTGACCATCCGATTTTAGGTGAAATTATTCATTTAACTTTTAATGGCGCCTCAAGTTGTATTCCTTAATTACTGAGATACTCTCATTGCACAACAGACACAAGTTTAGTGTTAGCAAATGATGGTACGATAAACAGATATTTATCCTTCCAATTGTCCTTGAAGCTGCAGTTTTCTTCATCAACGTTTCGTTTAAGGGTAGAGAGAGACATTATGTCACACGCAATCAGCTAATAATGTTGCTGGCAACTGGGAATTTGCCGCGCTACTGCAAAAGAGCAAGCACATGATAATAATCACATGATCACTGCACGCTGAGCTAACTTTTGAGTTTCAATGGTTATATATTTTTTAAAGTTTATATTGAAGTAACAACACAATTTAAGCTAAAAATTAATTTAAAAATTTTTCCAGAACATCAAAACTGTGTTTGGTCAGAAAGTATGTACAGAAACATGTTTTGTGTAGATTTCTTTCTTTAATTTATAAGTTAACCTCACGCATTTTCTACCCATTCCGCCTTCTTTGTGCAAACTCAATTTTTGCTGCTGATGAGGGGTTGAATAGAATGGTTCACTTGCTGATATTAGTGGAACACACTTACTTAAAAATAAAAAAATAAAATGCCCAATAGATTCGACATATTTTTCAAAATAAAAGTTTTGTATTGTGTTTTACTGGCATTTTGTTATTTTAGTACCAATTATGTTTTATGTTAAAAACCAATCCTGCATTAGGAATAGTCTTGAATAAAAAAAATAATAATCTAATCTAAAGCAAGCAACTGATGCCCTGTAGCACACACTAAAACAGGGGAGAGAGAGAGAGAGAGAGAGAGAGAGAGAGAGAGAGAGAGAGAGAGAGAAGAGAAGGTGGGAGAAAGTGATTTATGACTATCTGTGCCACACATATTTAACAGGAGTAGGCTGCTGTACACTAAATTCTCCCAACCCAACCCAATGTTTATTCTTTCACACAAATATTACTTATTATTGAGCCAGCCAGGCAGGTACTCCAAACAGGCCTGCATCCAACATTCCTCCCATCCCAGCATGCACTTCAGCAGCACATTATCATTCTAGAAAATATGATTTTGAACCCAAGTCCCGTAAGGCTTGAGCCCCAAGCCTCAGCATAAACCTGTAGTGCCGTTGCCGTGTCTCTCTTGTGGTTTTGTCACGTTAGGTGTGGCCAAATTACTTGCAGCACACAATCAAATTTCTCTCTGAAAAGTATCTTACAACCACCAGATTGTCGGTTTTAAGACATTAATTCAGAACGAATGGTGCTTGGAGACAGCTGGTTTTGCAACTGCCTATAATAACGCTAAAAATTACTAACCTTAAATAATGGGAAGAAATAAAATGGGACTGTGCGGCTCTGGTAAGCTCCCTCCAATGAATTGCATTGTTTCTGTGCTGACAACAAGCTCATTGAGCTTCCTATCATGCATCTGATCGGTCATTCAGAAACACAAAACACAAATAAGTCAAGTCGACCATCTGCTTGTTAGCTGAAACTATAAAAGTGCATCTTTTTAATAAACAATAAAATTGCTTTGACAGGCCAGAGACCACCTGAATAGAAAATCTAATATTTTATGTTATTTAAGTTGTATGTCTGCTGGCTATTAAAAAAACCTCCTCTTAATTTATTACAGCAACACACACAATACTCATGTTATCCTCATTTTCTAAATCAATAATCAGCACAGCATGCTTCATTAACAGTGACCAATCACGAGAGAGCTGGGGAGCTCATTTTACAACATGAGCATTCCTGAGACATAAACCATCTGCTACTTGTAGTAACAGAAAAATCAAATTAATCCATTCTTATCATGCATTCAGATTTTAAAGCAATTAAAGATGTTCTTAGTTTAATCGCAGCCACAGAAGTAGCTCAGTAATGAGGAAAGCAAACTCTTCAGTGAACTTTCCAGGGTTCTCAATGCATTTGGAAACTTTACAAGCTTTTCACACTCTAGTGAGCCATTATTCTTAGAATACAGATGTTGGCAAAAACAATGAATATTTTATTAAGCATTTAATCATTGTGCAAGCCCAGAATTTCTATACTATGAGGCCTAAACCCAAAATTCAACGATGCCAAGTAGTTGAAAATATGTTTAGAACATCAATAGAGGCCCATAATTACAATTTTTTGTTTAAAAGATGGTATTATGGAAAAATCAAAATCTTTAATGTAGGGATCACCATCCTAATGTGGGTATAATTAAGAAACCTAACTATTCTGTTATGTACAGGTAAATGAAGAACACAGATCTTGCTCATTTCTGAAATTTTCAGGTGAACCGAACCAGTGTTATCAGCTGAATAAAGAAATACACGGTCTAGCACAAAATAGAAAGAGCAACCTACAAACACATGTCCTTTACAGAATTCATCTCGTTACGTTTAGGTATAGCACTGAACAAACTTTATTCAAGTTTTCATCTTCAGTACGTCTCAGTGGGCTGAGCTGCTATAATGAGCCAGGTGTGAGCCAATGAGTAAGGTGGAGAGTTGGCACAGAGTTGCTTTCAAACTACCTGGAATGTGAGAAGTAAAAGATGATTGATAACTAATCTTAATATAAAAACACTGCCAGAAATACTAGGAGCCAATTTAAAGTGTTTGTAATTATTTGCCTTTTATATTATCGCTAGATGCATAATTGCTAAAGAATGATTAAAAGCTGGTCATGTGGGTTTCTCACAGTATTTGAACTGGTTTGGCTCTTGGTGATCCAGCCTAAGATACTTAACCCATTATTACCCTTGAACACAAAGACAAAAAAAGAATAATAATAAAACGCTTGAAAAAACATATAAATAAAACATGAACAAATTCAAACAAAGTGATATTTAAAAAAAGATACAATTTAAAATCGTCAACATTTGTGTACATTAAAAAAGCCAAGAAATGTACCATGTTTTTTATGACCACTAAGGCATTCTATTTTTCACCATCAGTGAATTATTAAACAAGGCAAAAACATAAATAAAAGTAAAAATAACAACAGACACGTGAAATGGCCCATTCTTTTACTGGACAGAGCAATCTTTAGCAGAAGTATTTCCGATCTTTGATGCAGCTGGTCTGTTTTTGGTTGAAGACATTTTAAAGAAATCATGCAGTTTTATGCAATGTGTCCAATCATTAACCCAGAAGCAAAATGAACCAGCTGCCAGGATCCTAAATGCATTGTAACAGGTAGTGCGTCAATAAGGCAAACGTTTGCTGTATTTATTTTGAATTGATAAAAATATTTACATTATTCTTTCAGAAATGGGAATTTTCACAGGGAACTACATATCCACGACAATGGGAACATTTCTCAGAAATCGTGAAATCTGTGATAACCTTAAAATAAATACAGCCTTATCTATGGCCTGTAGCGGTGCAGCTCTCCGGCAGCATAGAGAACATACGAACATAAGAAAGGTTACAAACGAGAGGAGGCCATTCGGCCCATCTTGCTCGTTTGGTTGTTAGTAGCTTATTGATCCCAGAATCTCATCAAGCAGCTTCTTGAAGGATCGATCCCAGGGTGTAAGCTTCAACAACATTACTGGAGAGTTGGTTCCAGACTCCCACAATTCTCTGTGTAAAAAAGTGCCTCCTATTTTCTGTTCTGAATGCCCCTTTATCTAATCTACATCAAAAGGTGTGGCACAGATTCTGCCAGGTTTTGAAGCAGAAAGCCTTTTCTTGTAGAGCCAAAGTTCTACTGTATCTACAGTAAATGCTTAGGTCTCCAACGTGGCAAGTTTACAGTAAAATCTACTGGATACATTAAAATTGAAGGTCGCATCTTGCAACCTGATTTGACCCACCCTGCCTTGTAAAAAGTGTATTATCATGCAGAAACCTAAAAAGTCCAATGACACATTTACAAGCAATGTTTAAATAAACCTGAAAGAAAATGTAATATCAATCAGTACCTTAATGTAGGTCTCAAATGAATATAGCCTATAGCTTTGACAGTGTGGCAGGAGTTACACAGATTATTACCACAAAAAGGATCGTTTCTTATGATTGTTTCCACAATGACACTAGATAGGAGCTCTGTCAGCCACTCAATGCAAGTATTTCCTTTTTGTCACATTCAGGCCCATTGAACAGAAGAAGTGCTTCTCCACACAAATCATCACAGCAGCCACAACATTAAGTGGCCGGCCTACGACTCTCAAGATTTGCATCTAGAAAGAAAAACAGGATCACATCAGTTTTCATCTGTTTTACTGGGAAAATCGAATGAAAACAGACATACAGTATTTTCGGTGTAACCGCTGCAATCTAAGGTGAAGAGTCCCGTTTTTAAAAATGTGTATTGATTCTAGAGTAGAAAAACAGAAAACATGATGATTCTGCATGGGTGACAGAAAAATAATCAATCTGTGAGAAGTTTAGGTAGTTAGATTTTCTGTCAGTCATTGATTATTTTTGCGTTACACTTGCAGAATCTTCAAGTATCCTCTCTCACTTACTGTACCACAGAGTACTGAACTTCACCAATTATTATCTTTGTCTTTCATGACTTGAAAGACAATTTCCCTTGGGGATACAATTGTCAAAAGAATAAAAAAAAACTGACATACAGCTGTTACTTTTTGTTATCAATCTTCCACCTTAACATAAAACAATAAGCAAGAAAATTATCTTAATTTTTGAAAATCGTGGTTCTCTACAATAGTGTGATTAGTGCAGAAATGTCACTAATAAAGTGCAACTTAATAAGTAATGCAAAATCTTATTTTGTTCTAACCCTCACTAACTCCTAGCACCATCTGTTACCATCCAAACTTTATGACAAGATATGATATATAATTAATAGGTAAACAACAATCTAATTAAAATGGACAAATACTCCATGTTCCTGCCATTTGGGAGCTCTAATTACAGACTAAATTTTAAGCTTGAATTAAATATTTAAGCTTGAAAATTAACTTTCCTTCTCAAGCCTTGAATACATTAATATAGATATGTGAAGTGACTTCCTGATAGGAACTTAAGAATGCAATTTAGTTTCATCAAAGCAGTTACTAATTGTTAAGTAGCAGTTCCTTCCATATGTACACAATGGCCATTTAGATAGTCTAAAGTCCCCTGTTCACAGCATTTTTTTTTTATTACACTCAACTGTGATTAACCATGTAAAGATCTGTAACGGATTTTCCCTCACTGAAATAGTCAAGTCAAAAATGTTTATTAAAATGCTATTATTCTATGCTATATATATAAAATTAAGCACAATGACAAGATCAAATGTTTCCAGTATTCCTAAACATATACTGTGCATTTGATCACCAACATTATCTGCTGTAAAATCTTTACCCAAAAGGTGGCAACAAAAATACAAAATGATCGGAATAGGAGTGCTATAGTTGAAAAATCGATTTGTTTTTTGGCATTACAAACTCAAGATATTACATTTAAATCAGTTCTATCCCAGAGTCATAGAACACAAATCTAGCATACTATATTCTGAACGTAACTACAGGAGGTTTAACTTATGGGGAAAAATAAAAATCATCTAAATGTCATTGCTAGCCATGCCTCTCAGGCAATGAAAGTAGTTTTACAAACACTGGAAATCAAATAAGCCTCTATTTCACATTCAAAGAGATGGATCTCCCCTACACTAGTTCCAGCTGAACCTATTTTAAATTCTAGGAGGCCATTAATATGAGCTGAATTTTATAGGTGTGAATCGTGACCATTACTCAATGATTACCTCTTTCAAACATTGGCGACCTATCTTTTCCATTGTTATTTCTGTACTACCTTCTTGCAATATTACCTTATAATAGAATGTATGCTTATAAAGTTGCAGTTTTCCATGCTTATTTTCTCAGTTAATGTCTAAGGATAAAGCAGATCCAAGTTCCAGATCAACCACCCAGTTCACTCCGCTGTAACAGTGGAAAAAAGAGTGAGCCCTTTCCAAGCGGTTTGGTATCTCTACAGCTTGATTAAAAAGATGAACACAGAAAGAGATAGAGAGAGATTATGAGGGAATTATCCGAGGTCTCTTTAATAGAATTAAAGTCCTCATCAATGGGTACCATGGAGTATCTGAAGCACATTATATCAAATGAAAATTAGCATGCTTTAGTTAGGTTTACATTTTTTAAAAAGCAACTTTCTAGTCAGTGAAAACAGTTTAACACTGAGGGCTGAAGTACAGTAAGCTGCTGGTATACTATATGGCACCTGTCATAAAAGAACAAGTTAAATAGCCTTTCCCTCATCTAAGAAAAAATAAAACAAGGTATGTAATACATGTCCCCGCCAAGAATCTAAATTACATATTTAAAGGAGTCACTCAGTTCAATGCAAAAAGCAATTCACCAGAACTTATGCATGCAGTTTATGCTGAACAAAAGCTTTTCAATACAGTTTATAGCCTGCAATAGACTAGTCAAACAGGTGTCAGTAGCTTCTATCAAACTTGAATGAGCAGTTATAAAAGATACAGAGCTTGATTTCTGAAGGCACCAGTGCAAGAGGAAATCCTTGGTGTCGCAACGTGATTTTCTTTTTGTGTGATCTTCTGAAGTCAACCCAAAATGATGGTGAATCAAAAAAGGTAAAACATGGCAGAGTGTGTATAAGAAAAGAATATAGTGATTATGTAAAAAAAAAACAAAAAACAATAACACTGTGATACACACTGCATAGGTTATATCAAAGATAATGTGTTTATTCTAAACACTACGGCAGTGCTGGCCAAACTGAGGCCCAGAGGCCAGTTGCAGCTTTTTCAACCAGCCCGCCGAAAGGTTGGCAGCGTGTAAAAATGTTCAGCAAACAACAAATGCGAAAGGAGTCATTTGATTCATATATTTCAAGATTTGCAACTTATTTATCATCAATAAATACACACATACAGACGTGCTCAAATTTATTGGTACCCCTCTACAAAAAACGAAGAATGCACAACTTTCTCTGAAATAACTTGAAACTGACAAAAGTAATTGGCATCCACCATTGTTTATTCCATATTTAATAGAAATCAGACTTTGCTTTTGATTTTTTATTCAACATAATATTGTAAATAATAAAACAAATGAAAATGGCATGGACAAAAATGATGGGACCCCTAACCTAATATTTTGTTGCACAACCTTTAGAGGCAATCACTGCAATCGAACGTTTTCTGTAGCTCTCAATGAGACTTCTGCACCTATTAACAGGTAGTTTGGCCCACTCTTCCTGAGCAAACTGCTCCAGCTGTCTCAGGTTTGATGGGTGCCTTCTCCAGACTGCAAGTTTCAGCTCTTTCCATAGATGTGCGATAGGATTCAGATCAGGACTCATAGAAGGCCACTTCAGAATAGTCCAATGTTTTGTTCTTATCCATTCTTGGGTGCTTTTAGCTGTGTGTTTTGGGTCATTATCCTGTTGGAGGACCCATGACCTGCGACTGAGACAGAGCTTTCTGACACTGGGCAGTACGTTTCGCTCCAGAATGTCTTGATAGTCTTGAGATTTAATTGTGCCCTGCACAGATTCAAGGCACTCTGTGCCAGGCGCAGGAAAGCAGCCCCAAAACATAACCGAGCCTCCTCCATGTTTCACTGTAGGTATGGTGTTCTTTTCTTTGAAAGCTTCATTTTTTCGTCTGTGAACATAGAGCTGATGTGACTTGCCAAAAAGCTCCAGTTTTGACTCATCTGTCCAAAGAACATTCTCCCAGAAGGATTGTGGCTTGTCAATATGCATTTTAGCAAATTCCAGTCTGGCTTTTTTATGTTTTTCTGTCAAAAGTGGAGTCCTCCTGGGTCTTCTTCCATGGAGCCCACTTTCGCTCAAAAAGCAACGGATGGTGCGATCAGAAACTGACGTACCTTCACCTTGGAGTTCAGCTTGTATCTCTTTGGCAGTTATCCTTGGTTCTTTTTCTACCATTCGCACTATCCTTCTGTTCAATCTGGGGTCGATTTTCCTCTTGCGGCCGCGCCCAGGGAGGTTGGCTACAGTTCCATGGACCTTAAACTTCTTAATAATATTTGCAACTGTTGTCACAGGAACATCAAGCTGCTTGGAGATGGTCTTGTAGCCTTTACCTTTACCATGCTTGTCTATTATTTTCTTTCTGATCTCCTCAGACAACTCTCTCCTTTGCTTTCTCTGGTCCATGTTCAGTGTGGTGCACACAATGATACCAAACAGCACAGTGACTACTTTTCTCCATTTAAATAGGCTGAATGACTGATTACACATGTGTGATACTAATTAAAGAAACTAATTAGTTTGAAATATCACTATAATCCAATTATTTATTATCTTTTCTAAGGGGTACCAACAAATGTGTCCAGGCCATTTTAGAATATCTTTGTAGAATAAGCAATAATTCATCTCTTTTCATAGCTTCTTTGCTTTATTCTATGACATACCAAAGGCATGCAAGTATACATGATAAAATAGCTTTTAATTTCATCACTTTTCAGGAGGAATGAAGCATTATTTCAATGAACTGTAAGGGTACCAACAAATTTGAGCACGTCTGTATATGCCCATTACATTATACATTAGGCTACCTCATCCAACAGTGCACAGCTCCTAAAGACTATTGCAAGCGAATGCTATTTTACCCCACGAAAGTCTTCATGATAAGGAGTAAATTGAGTCATATCTGTCTCTGTGATTTGCGAGCAATTATTGGGACCGACACGTTCATGATCGAGTCCGGTCCTGCTTTTGTTCTCAGAAAGTGGGTGCAACTGCAATGCAAAATGATGGCTCATCTACCTACTTTTTTGTTTTTAAAAAAAAAATTAACATGAAGTTGTTTTAGAAATTGCCAATTAGATACAAAAAAATATATAACTTGAACAAATAATTAACTGCTAAATTAGTATCATAGAATACAAAAATAGATTCAATCTGGATATATTTGAATAAAGTATCATATATTTCAATATAAATAGCAGGATTAAAATACATTTTTTTTTTGAATTATTGAAAGAAAATTGTAAATGATGCCAGTTTCTATGGAGGTTATATACCTTGAATAGAAAAAACAGAAAGCAGTGTTTGAAGCCATATGTTTTCCATTGTTCAAAAAGGAGATGACTCCCAGTCACTTATGTTTCTGATTAGCAAAATGATTTATGCCACAATCACTAAAAAATCCAGCAAGTGAAAGAGAAAATGCATACTGACTACACCAGATGTGCACAATAAAAAAAGGAATCCCATTGTAATCTCTGGTACTTAGTTTATATAAAGCTAATATAAGACACTCTTGGATATGGCAAAGTCACTCTTTTTAAAATGTGACTATAAATGAAATAAATTGTGTGTTATATACTACATGGCATGCACAAGTTGATAAATTAGGAACCGTTTTGTATCCTGACTTATCTACAAGACAAACCTGGCTGAGATCACAGGGATTAATTGCTTCAGAGGTATGCAATGCTGCTTTTCCCTTCTTTTGTGCACATTCGGTGAAGAAACAATGATTAATCATCGTTTAACTATTCTCTGGAGGATCTTGGAGTTTGCCAAAGCAGACCTTAACCTCATAAATCCAAAAACATAACTTTAGATATGCTGCCAGGTATAAAAGAACCCAACCTGTAGTCTTTCGTTATCAGATTAAAGCAAGTCAAGGCCCAGAACTCCAACTGAAGAACATTTGTTTTATACAGCACAGGATTCACTGCCAAGGCCTAATCTTTATCCCAATTTCACCATCAGATACAACAGATTATGTATTCAGTGCTTGATTTGTGCCGGGGCTTGCCGGGGCCCAGCCCTGGAACCTCTGGGCGTGCAGAGTCATGGCCCCGATACCTTGAGTTAAAAATCTCATAAAATGCTTTATTTTTAAATTCTCAACACAGCTGTATCAAGTCTGCAAGTTCTTGCGTGCGTGCTAAAGAGACACAGTCCGCTGCCACGTTTGAAGCCTACTTTAAATTACTTTACGATTTCAGCTTGAGTGCCTTTAAGTATGACACTGGCTGCAAATCTATTGTCGTTTTTTATACACAAATAACCAGCAACTTCTTACACTACTTGGTTTGATTAAATGAGTACTACACAACAAAATATGAAAGCTGAACATTAATTTCAACAAAGAACGACAACTGTTTAATGAAAAAAAAAATATCGTAGCCTACTTCAAAAGGAACATTAGCCCGCTATATTATATTAAACCAAAACAATAAAAATAAAAACTATCTGGTTCTCTCTTACCTTTTCCAATGAATATCATTTAATTAACAGAGAATTCATCATTTTTGTAATCTACCAGCGGCTTCTGTTATTATTATTATTTATTTCTTAGCTGACGCCCTTATCCAGGGCGACTTACAATTGTTACAGGATAACACATTATCTTTTACATACAATTACCCATGTATACAGTTGGCTTTTTACTGGAGCAATCTAGGTAAAGTACCTTGCTCAAGGGTACAGTAGCAGTGCCCCCCATCTGGGATCGAACCCATGACCCTCCAGTCAAGAGTCTAGAGCCCTAACCACTGCTCCACACTGCTACCCTTCTGTTGCATACACATCACTGGTAATAGTGCAGACCGTGGGTCAAATACTGTTCGTGTTGGGGTGCAGAATTTTATTTATTTATTTATTTTAATCAATGTCGTCCTTCTGGAGTCCTCTGAATGCCTTTTAATTTGTTTGTTTTTTAAACTATTTAAATGCAAAACCATAACAAAACATGTATACAGGCTTTTTTTTATTATTTGTCCTGCGGTTGCCTTTAATTAATTTCTCTGCACGTACTACTACTCTGTATATGATGTGGAATACGTGAATGTAAACATCAAGGAGGCTGTGTGGTCCAGTGGTTAAAGAAAAGGGCTTGTAACCAGGAGGTCCCCGGTTCAAATCCCACCCACCGCCACTGACTCATTGTGTGACCCTGAGCAATCACTTCACCTCCTTCTGCTCCGTCTTTCGGGTGAGACGTAGTTGTAAGTGACTCTGTAGCTGATGCATAGTTCACACACCCTAGTCTCTGTAAGTCGCCTTGGATAAAGGCGTCTGCTAAATAAACAAATAATCTAACACTAGTACGTACAATACTCTTTCAAATAAACGTGTTATGATTTAGAATGTCCGCTTCTTAAGGACAGTATTATTGTCATTGCTTGCACCCAGGCACCACTTTCTTTACAAATTAAGCACTGTATGTATTCATCTTTGCCTAGAAAAAGAAACCATTATGTTCCATCACTTTGCTTAACCTTATACATTACAATACATTGTATAAACAGAGTTCTGTAACCTATGGACATTAAAACTATTTCAACAGTATACTACCTCTGCAACCTACAGCTTAGTGATCTGAAACCTGGACCATTTCTAAATCTTACCAGTACTCAGGGAATACAACACATCTCATTCTAAAAGTACGCCATCAGACCGAAGATACATTAGTTTAGAATAATTTTCATCATCATCATCGCCATCACAGTTGAAGATGACAATGTGAGATCGGTCAACATAACATAACATAACATCTTTCAAAACTATCTGAAGCATCTGTGAGTGCTAAAAAACATTACCAGTCACTAGTGCATTTTATTTGTACCCCTACAGTATTTATGTATACAGTACTGTGGAGGCAAGGTACCTACTTCCTACCAGTCCTTATATTACTGAATCTATTCCTTAATTAAACTGGCTAAAACAAGAGGTCTTGTAAGAGCATTCACCTACAGTATTTGGCTTAAAATGAATCTCCATTTAGAGAACTATTTTTTTTGCAATACTGATACAAATAATACTGTTTTCTAAAACATTTGTTTCCAGAAAATGCAATTGTATAGGCAGCAGTGTGGAGTAGTGGTTAGGGCTCTGGACTCTTGACTGGAGGGTCGTGGGTTCAATCCAGTGGGGGACACTGCTGCTGTACCCTTGAGCAAGGTACTTTACTTAGATTGCTCCAGTAAAAACCCAACTGTATAAATGGGTAATTGTATGTAAAAATAATGTGATATCTTGTAACAATTTTAAGTTGCCCTGGATAAGGGCGTCAGCTAAGAAATTAATAATAATAATAATAATAATAATAATAATAATAATAATAATAATAATAATAATACAGTATTTGTAATTTTCTTTAAAATAATTTTCTTTTAAAGATTAAACATAAAACAAAAGCAAAGTAGGTTGTGAATCTTATTTGACCAAAACCTGTTTTATTCCAAAGACTTGCACTTTCAAAGGGGACAAGGAATGTGTAATTTCTATGTTTCACTTCATTTACTGTATCATGATACGTATCGTACTGTGACCCAAGTATCGCGATATGTATGGTATATACCACTAATCATAAGGGCGTCTGCTAAGAAATCAATCATAACACTAATGTATGTTTTTTTTTGAATATTTCAGAAAGTGAATGGCATCTCTGATCAAAATTGTCACACCCTGTTAATAATAGCTATTCGACAATAATGTACAATGCAAGCAAGTGCAAGCAAAAAAAAAAACAAAAAAAAAAACACTGTCTCCAAACTATACGACTAGACAAGGACCAAAATGTTCAGCAGTAAGGCTTGGTAAACGGTTCAGAATGTTCAGCAGTAAGGCTTGGTAAACGGTTCAGAATGTTCAGCAGTAAGGCTTGGTAAACGGTTCAGAATGTTCAGCAGTAAGGCTTGGTAAACGGTTCAGAATGTTCAGCAGTAAGGCTTGGTAAACGG